>NC_046172.1:13680480-13752669 GCF_011064425.1 Rattus rattus
TGTTGTACTTCGTTCAGTTACGTATTGCTGAAGCGAATGCCAGCAGCAAACCACTAAAGAACTGAGAATAGGACCCAGTTAGAGGAATCAGAAAAGAACTGGAAGAGCTTGAAGGGAGCCGAGACCCCATATATGCAACAATGCCAACAACCCAGAGCTTCAGGGACTAAACCACTACTAAAGACTATCATGGACTGACCCTGGACTCTGACCTCATAGGTAGCAATGAATATCCTAGTAAGAGCACCAGTGGAAGGGGAAGCCCTATAGGTCCTGCTAAGACTGAACCCCCAGTGAACTAGACTGTTGGGGGAGGCAGCAATGGGGAGGTGGCGAGGGCACCCATAAGAAAGGAAGGGGGAGGGGAGAGGGATGTTGCCCAAGAGCAGGGAAGAATAACACTCGGAAATGTATATAAAATACTCAATTTAATAATAAAAAAAAAAAAAAAAAAAAAAGGGAGAAGTGAATGTTGGAGATGTTGGCTGAAACCAGGAAAGGGAATAACAATTGTAATGTAAATAAGAAATACCCTATTTAATAAAGATGGAGAAAAAATGAGGAATGGCACTTCATATTAATCAAAGGAAAAATCCACCAAGATATACTCTCAGTCCTGAATATCTATGCACCAAATGCAAGTGCACCTACATCTATGAAAGCAACCTTACTAAAGCTCAAATCACACATTGCACCTCACACAATAATGGTGTGAGACTTCAACAGCCTACTTTCATCAGTGAACAGATCATAGAAACAGAAACTAAACATAGACACAGAGATTATTAACCAAGTGGATTTAACAGATATCTTTATAATATTTCATCCTAAGACAAAAGGATACACCTTCTTCTCAGCACCTCATGGTACCTTTCCCAAAATTGACCATATAATTGGTCACAAAACAGGCCTCAACAGATACAATAAGATTGAAATAATCCCATGCATCCTATTAGATCACCATGGATTAAGGTTGGACTTCAATAACAACAAAAACGCCAGAAAGTCCACATACACGTGGAAGTTGAACAATGCTCTACTCAACGATAACTTGGTCAAGGAAGAAATAAAGAAAAAATTAAAGACTTTTAGAATTTAATGAACATTAAAGGCACAACATTCCCCAAACTTAGGGGGACATGATGAAAGCAATTGCTAAGAGAAAAAACTCATAACTCTGAGTGCCTCCAAAAAGAAACTGGACAGAGCATACACAAGGAGCTTGACAGCACACTTCAAATCTCTTGAACAAAAAGAAGCAAATACAACCAACAGGAGTAGAAGGCAGAAAAAAATCAAACTCAGGACTGAAATCAACCAAGTAGAAACAAATAGGAGTATAGAAGGAATCAACAAAACCAGGAGCTGGTTCTTTGAGAAAATCAACAAGATAGACAAACCTATAGCTAGACTAACCAGAGAGCACAGAGACTGTATCCAAATTAACAATATCAGAAATGAAAAGGGAGTCATAACAACAGAATCTGAGGAAATCCAAAAATCATCAGATCCTACTACGAAAGGCTATATTCAAGAAAACTGGAAAATCTGGAGGAAATGGACAATTTTCTAGACAAATACTAGGTACCAAAGCTAAATCAGGATCAAATAAGCTATCTAAACAGTCCCATAACTCCTAAAGAAATAGAAGCAGTTATTAAAATTCTCCCAACAAAAACAAAGCTCAGGACCAGATGAACTCTATCAGACCTTCATAGAAGACCTCATACCAATATTGTCCAAACTATTCCACAAAATAGAAATAGATGGAGCACTACCTAATTCCTCCTATGAAGCCACAATTACACTTATACTCCAAGCACACAAAGACCCAAGAAAGAAAAAGAACTTCAGACCAATTTTCCTTATGAATGTTGACGCAAAAATTCTCAATATAATTCTTGCAAACTGAATCCAAGAACACAGCAAAACTACATCCTTCATGATCAAGTAGGCTTCACCCAGGGATCAGGGTTAGTTCAACATACAGAAATCCATCAATGTAATCTACTATGTAAACAAACTCAAAGAAAAAAAACACATGATCATCACATTAGATGCTGAGAAAGCATTTGACAAAATTCAACACCACATCATGTTAAAAGCCTTGGAAAGATCACCATTTCAAGGTCCTTACCTAAAAATAATAAAATCAATAGACAGCAAACAAATAGCCAACATCAAACTAAATGGAGAGAAACTTGAAAAATCCCACTAAAATCAGGGACTAGACAAGGCTGACTACTCTTCTCCCTTCTTATTCAGTATAGTTCTCAAAATCCTCACCAGAGCAATCAGACAACAAAAGGGGTCAAAAGGATACAAATTGGAAAAAAAGTCAAAATATCACTATTTGCAGATGATGTGATAGTATACTTAATTAATCCCATAGGTTCCACCAGAGAACTACTGAGCCTGATAAACAACTTTAGCAAAGTGGCTGGATATAAAATTAGCGCAAACAAATCAGTAGCCTTCCTCTACACAAAAGATAAACAGGCTGAGAAAGAAATAAAGGGAATGACAGACACCCTTTGCAATAGTCACAAATAACATAAAATACCGTGTGTGACTCTAAACCAAGCATGGGAAAGATCTGTATGATAAGAACTTCTAGTCTCTGAAGAAAGAAATTGAAGATCTCAGAAGATGGAAATACCTCCCATGCTCAAGGATTGACAGGATTAATATAGCAAAAAAGACCATTTTGTCAAAAGCAATCTACAGATTCAGTGCAATCCCCAACAAAATTTCAACTGAATTCTTCAGAGAGTTAGAAAGAACAATTTGGAGATTCATTTGGAATAACAAATAATCCAGGATAACGCAAACCATCCTCAAAAATTAAAGAAATTCAGGGGGAATCATCATCCCCGATCTCAAGCAGTACTACAGAGCAAAAGTGATTAAAAAAAAAACTGTATGGCATTGGTACAGAGACAGGCAGGTAGATCAGTGGGATAGAATTGAAGTTCCAGAAATGAACCCACAATCCTACAGTCACTTGGTCTTTGACAAAGGAGCTAAAACCATCAAGTGGAAAAAAGATACCATTTTCAACAAATGGTGCTGGTTCAACTGGAGGTCTACGTGGAGAACAATGCAAATTGTGCATTCTTATTGCCCTGAACAAAGCTTAAGACCAAGCAGATCAAAGACCTCCACATCAAACCAGATACACTCAAACTAATAGAAGAAAAAGTGGGGAAGAATCTCGAACACATGGGCACTGGGGTAAATTTCCTGAACAAAACACCAATGGCTAATGCTCCAAGATCAAGAATCGCCAAATGGGACCTCACAAAACTGCAAAGCTTCTGTAAGGCAAAGAACACTGTCATCAGGACAAAATGTCAACCAACATATTGGGAAAAGATCTTTACCAATCCTCCACTCAATAGAGGGCTCATATCCAATATATGCAAAGAACTCAAGAAGTTAGACTCCAGAGAGCCAAATAACCCTTTTAAAAGATGGGGTAAAGAATTAAAGAAATCTCAGGTGAGGAATTTCAAATGCCTGCGAAATAACTAAAGAAATGTTCAACATCCTTAGTCATCAGGGAAATGCAAATCCCAACAACCTGAAATTCCACCTCACACCAGTCAGAATGACTAAGATCAAAAACTCAGGTGACAAGTGAGAATGGCTAAGATCAAAAACTCAGGTGACAGCAAATGCTGGCGAGGATGTTGAGAAAGAGGAATACTCCTCCATTGTTGGTGGGATTGCAGACTAGTGCAACCATTCTGGAAATCAGTCTGGAGGTTCCTCAGAAAATTGGACATTGAACTGCCTCAGGATCCAGCTATACCTCTCTTGGGCATATACCCAAAAGATGCCCCAACATATAAAAAAGACATGTGCTCCACTATGTTCATAGCAGCCTTATTTATAATAGTCAGAAGCTGGAAAGAACCCAGATGCCCTTCAACAGAGGAATGGATACAGAAAATGTGGTACATCTACACAATGGAATATTACTCAGCTATCAAAAACAACGACTTTATGAAATTTCATAAGCAAATGGATGAACTGGAAACTATCATCCTGGTGAGTGACCCAATCACAGAAAAACACATGGTATGCACTCATTGAAAAGTATTTTATTAGCCCAAATGGCAATTACCCTAGATGCAGACACATGAAACTCAAGAAGGATGACCAAAATGAGAATGCTTCACTCCTTCTTTACAAGGGGAACAAGAATACCCTTGGGAGGGAATAGGGAGGTAAAGTTTAGAACAGAGGCAGAAGGAACACCCATTCAGAGCCTGCTCCACATGTGGCCCATACTTATACAGCCACCCAATTAGACAAGATGGATGAAGCAAAGAAGTGCAGGCCGACAGGAACCGGATGTAGATCTCTCCTGAGAGAAACACCCAGAATACTGCAAACACATAGGCGAATGCCAGCAGCAAACCACTGAACTGAGAACGGGACCTGAGTTGAAGGAATCAGAAAGGACTGGAGGAGCTTGAAGGGGCTCGAGTCCCCATATGAACAACAATGCCAAGCAACCAGAGCTTCCAGGGACTAAGCCACTACCTAAAGACTATACATGGACTGACCCTGGACTCTGACCTCATAGGTAGCAATGAATATCCTAGTAAGAGCACCAGTGGAAGGGGAAGCCCTGGGTCCTGCTAAGACTGAACCCCCAGTGAACTAGACAGTTGGGGGGAGGGCGGCAATAGGGGGAGGGTGGGGAGGGGAACACCCATAAGGAAGGGGAGGGGGGAGGGGGATGTTTGCCCGGAAACCGGGAAAGGGAATAACACTCGAAATGTATATAAGAAATATTCAAGTTAATAAAAAAAAAAGAGCACCAGTGGAAGGTGAAGCCCTTGGTCCTGCCAAGACTGAACACCTAGTGAATGTGATTGTTGGGGGTAGGGTGGTAATGGGGTGAGGATGGGGAAGGGAAGCCCATATAGAAGGGAAGGGGTAGTGGTTAGGGGGATGTTAGCCCGGAAACCGGGAAAGGGAATAACAATCGAAATATGAGTAAATAAGAAATACTCAAGTTAATAAAGATAAAAAAAATTAAAAAAAAAACTCAGGTGACAGCAGATGCTGGCAAGGATGTGGATTGGTGGATTGCAAGCTGTTACAACCATTCTGGAAATCAGTATGGAGGTTTCTAGAAAATGGTGCATTTTACTACCTGAGAACTCAGCTATACCACTCCTGGGCATATACCCAAAAGATGCTCCAACATACAACAAAGACACATGCTCCACTATGTTCATAGCAGCCTTATGTATAATAACCAGAAGCTAGAAAGAATCCAGATGTACTTCAACAGAGGAATGGATACAGAAAACATGGTACATCTACACAATGGAGTACTACTCAGCTATTAAAAAGAATGACTTCATGAAATTCATAGGGAAATGAATAGAACTAGAAAATATTATCCTGGGTGAAGTAATCCAATCACAAATAAACAAGCACAGACAGCACTCACTGATAAGTGGATATTAGCCCAAATGCTTGAATTACCCAAGATACAATCCACAGACCACATGAAGCTCAAGAAGTAAGGCCACACCAAAGTGGGAATGCTTCAGTCCTTAAAAGGGGGAACAAAAATCTTCATAGGAGGCGATATGGAGGCAAAGTTTGAAGCAAAGCCTGAAGGACTGGCCATTTAGAACATTCCCCACCTATGGTCTAACCTCCAAGAACTGCCTTCATTCTTGTCCTGTGAGTCTGTGTATGTTGTTTTCATTTTCATTAGATTCTTAAAATGTTTTAATTTATTTCCTTATTTGGGACTTGTCTCATTGGTTCAGTTTCCATGAATTTATAACTTTCTGTTTTTTCTCTAGTAGTTGACATCCAGCTTTAATCCATGTTGGTCTGATAGGATTCAGGATGTTATTCTGATTTTCTTTTATCTCTTGAGATTTGATTCGTGTCCAAGTATGTTGTCAGTTTTGGATAAAGTTCCATTAAATGCAAAGAATAAGGTATATTCTCTTGTGTTTGCATAAAGTGCTCTATACATATCCCTTAGGTTCATTTAGTTTGTGTCATCAGTTAGCTCAGGCATTGCTCTCATTGGTTATTGTTTAAATGACCTATGTATTGGCAAGAGTAGGATATTGGAATCTCCTATTGTTTTTCTTTATGAGGTCAATGTGTGATTTTACCTAGAGTTTTTTATGAACTTGGGTGTCCCTTTGTTTGCATATGGATATTAATAATTTAATATTCTCTTCATCAATTTTTCCTTTGATGAGTATGCAGTGTTCTTCCCTATATCTTCTAATTAATTTTGGTCTGTTTTCTCAGATACTAAAATGGCTATACCAGCTTGCTTCCTGGAGTCCATTTTCTTTTTTTTTTTTATTAACTTGATTATTTCTTTTTACATTTTGAGTGTTATTCCTTTCCCGGTTTCGGGCCAACATCTCCCTAACCCTCCCCCTCCCTTCTTTATGGGTGTTCCCCCCATCCTCCCCCCATTGTCTCCCTCCCCCCAACAATCACGTTCACTGGGGGTTCAGTCTTAGCAGGACCCAGGGCTTCCCCTTACACTGGTGATCTTACTAGGATATTCAATGCTACCTATGAGGTCAGAGTCCAGGGTCAGTCCATGTATAGTCTTTAGGTAGTGGCTTAGTCCCTGGAAGCTCTGGTTGCTTGGCATTGTTGTTCATATGGGGTCTCGAGCCCCTTCAAGCTCTTCTAGTTCTTTCTCTGATTTCTTCAACGGGGGTCCCATTCTCAGTTCAGTGGTTTGCTGCTGGCATTCGCCTATGTGTTTGCTGTATTCTGGCTGTGTCTCTCAGGAGAGATCTACATCCGGCTCCTGTCGGTCTGCACTTCTTTGCTTCATCCATCTTGTCTAATTGGGTAGCTGTATATGTATGGGGCACATGTGGGGTAGGCTCTGAATGGGTGTTCCTTCTGTCTCTGTTTTAATCTTTGCCTCTCTATTCCCTGCCAAGGGTATTCTTGTTCCCCCTTTTAAAGAAGGAGTGAAGCATTCACATTTTGATCATCCATCTTGAGTTTCATGTGTTCTATGCATCTAGGGTAATTCAAGCATTTGGGCTAATAGCCACTTATCAATGAATGCATAGAGTCCATTTTCTTAAAATAACTTTTTCCATCCTTTTGCCCTGAGGTAATATTTATCATTGATATAAGGTGTGTTTCTAGGATGCAGCTGAAGGATGGATCCTGTTTTCTAATCCTGTCTGTTACTCTGCCTTTTTTTAAAGGAATTGAAACCATTTATGTTAAGAGTTATCAGTAAGGAGTGGTTGGTGAATCCTGTTTTTGTTTTTGTTGTTGTGGTAGTGTGAATTTTCTCATTCCATCTCAGATTATTTATTCCTTGTGTTTTCTTGAATATGCCTAAACTGTTAAGACTACCTTCTAGTACCTTCTGTAGAGCTAGATTTGTAGATAGTTTTTCTTTCTTCATATACTATGATCTAAAATCTTGCTGGTTATAGTCATCTCAGGTGGCATCTGTGGTCACTTTAAGTCTGGCTTTTCCTGCCTTTTAAGTTCTCAGAGAAATAAAGTATAATTCTTATATGTCTGTCTTTATGTTACTTGGCGTTATCCTTGCCTTTTAATATTCTTTTCTTTGTTCTGTAATTTAGTGTTCAGATTCTTATGTGGAATGTGGAATTTTTTCTGGTCCTGTGTATTGGGTGTTCTGTATGCTTCATGCACTTTCATAAACATCTCTTTCTTTAGGTTAGGGTAATTTTCTTCTATGATTTTGTTGAAAATATTTTCTATGCCTTTGACCTGGATTTCTTCTCCTTTCTCTGTTTGGATATTTGGTCTTTTCATATAATCCCAGATTTTCTAGATGTTTTGTGCCTGGATTATTTTAGGTTTAACTTTCCTTTTTTAACCAAGGTGACCATTTCTTCTATCTTCAATGTCTGAGATTCTCTCTTCCATCTCTTATATTCTGTTGGTGAAGGTTACCTCTAAGGTTCTGATTCAAGTTCCTAAATTTTTACTTTCTGTTTTCCCTCATTGTGGGGTTTTATAAAATTAATTCCATATTCATTTTAATGTCTTGAACAGTTTCTTTCATTTCATTCCATTGGGTTTTTTAACGTGTGCCTTCATGGATTTCATTAATAGATTTAGTTATATCCTCTTTTGGTTCTTGACCATATTTGTGTTAACTATATTGAATTTCTTGTCTTAATGCTTCAGCTATATTTCACTTCTTGGGGCCTATTGTGGTAGGGCTGCTGGGCTCTAGTGAAGACATGCTGTCCTGGCTGCTATTGGTTGTGTTTTATGCTGACATCTAAGCATCTTGGTTTGGAATGACTAATTCTAGGTGTTGGTACCTGTTCTTGTCTTATGGGTGGATTTTCCATTCCTTTGTTTCTGTTGCTTTCTGTTTCTTAGGAAAGTGTGGTAGGTATGAGTTGTCTAGTAGAGAATGCTTCTGAATTCCTGCCAAGTATGGCTATTGGGAATTCCCAGTAGAATATGTTTCTAGGTATTAGGGGCTGACACAAAGAATGGGGATGTGTTAGATCTGGTAAGGATATGAGTGTCCATGTGGCAGAAAAGCTGGATCTGACATGAAGATTTGCAGATTCCTCAGGGAGTGAACTCAGAGAAGGAGGTCAGCCTGGTCTATATAGTGAGTTCCAGAATAGTGGGGACTCTTAGAAACAAAGAATGAAAAAGAAAGAAAAGAGATAGAAGGAGAGATGAGGAAGGGAGAGGATAGGTAAAAGAGAAGGAAGGCTTTTCTGAATATGCTTTTAAATAATTCTACATTGAAACATTTTTGTAAAATGTGACTGGAGGTCAATACAACTCAATTTATGTCAGCATCAAAAGCAAACTTTCCTCTTATGAGTAAGAAGGAGTTGCTGGACACTGCTACTGAGTCACAAGTTCTGCGTGTGATAGGTAAGCTCCTTTGGTACAAGCTGGGAATGCTGATTGCTGCAAAAGACAAAGGAAATTGCTCTGTACAAGTTAAAGCTTTTAGTAGCTGTAGAGCTTGATACAAAGGCATCTGAAACTGGCCAGGTACTGGCCTCCAGAAAAATGGGTGCTTGAGTTCATCAAGGAAGTGGGCAGGGATTTCCAATGAAATCATGAATGATAACCTTGGAGACTCACTCAAGGCATTCTTCAAATTCATCCATTCCAGTTTAGGAGTTGAGCAGAACCTGGGTGAATAATCAGGCTGGAAACAGGGTGCCTCTGTTTCAAACAGAGTATTACTTCATCAAAGGCTCTCAAAATTACAGTCTTTCTCCCATTAAATTTGTAGAGAAATTGTGATGGTGAATTTTAATTGAGTCACAGTGTGGGGTGGTATAGATCAAGTTGGCCCATAGGAATGTCAGTGAGGGACTGTTTAATTCTCTTTATTGATGTGGAAAGTGACCAAGACCATTCCTTGATTTCAGGCTATAGACTGTATATAAGAGTAGAGAACACTAGCTGAATACTAAGTATGCATGCATGCTTTCTTTTCTCTTTTTTTTTTTTTTTGGTTCTTTTTTCGGAGCTGGGGACCGAGTCTAGGGCCTTGCGCTTCCTAGGCAAGCGCTCTACAACTGAGCTAAATCCCCAACCCGCTTTCTTTTCTCTTGACTGTGAATGGTACTAGTTATTTTAAGTTTCTGACTTGACTTCCCCTAAATGACTGTAATTTAGAATTGTGAGCTAAAATAAACCCTTCCTCCATTAAGATGTTGTATGTCAGCGAATTTCATTACAGCAACTATGAGAGTAAGACAGTCTCAACAGTTGAAGCACTACCAAAGATGATTATTAGCCTTTGCTAGTAGTGCCCAGCTAACCAGCAACTTCTGTAAAAGCAAGATCCAGTGCAGAGATGAAGAGCTTTCTTCCCAATCTGTCTGTTGTTTTCAAATAGTTAAATGGATATTCGTAGCCTTGAATGGTGCTCACTGAGTGAATGTCCCCAGATCTCCTTTCTATAGTACTTATGGTACTAATGAAATTATGTTTGAATGTGATATTGTTAGATCAACTTGTCTATAGCATGTGCTGTAGAAGTCAGGATCCAGGAGAGCATGAGGGAGGCAGTGTCACTAAAGACTCCAGACACCAACGTCAAGTGTAGATCTAATCTATTGCACAGCAGCAAGCATTATTATACAGCCTTTAGACCAATGGGGAAATTGACTTGAGCTCTGGGGTAGCCACTCATCCATTGTCACTATGGGGAGGTGCCAGGCTACCAGCATCCAAGGAGACTTCTGTGCTGACTGGGCAAGCACCCACCACCTCGTTCCAGGCCTAATCTGAGGCTTGCTACTTTGCAAGGATCTTCTTAACTTGTGTCATTCAGTATGCTAGTGGGCATGGACACCCATACTATCAGAGCAATAGGGAGCTTCCCTCACTATCTACCAGGCGCCACCAAGGGGCTGAAGCACCCACAATGTTCTTACAATATTATCTTAAAGGAAGTGACCACATACTTTGTGGTGATGTAATCACTTCTTTTTGTTGCAGTGATAAAATACTGAGACCAAAAGCTACATATGGAAGAGATTACTTTCGCTTCCATATGGCAGGGAAGGCATGGCGTCAGGCAGCTGAAGCAAGGTTCTAAGAGATCTTAAATCACAAACCTGAGGTAGAGTGTAAACTGAAAATGTGTCAAGGTTCTGTGACATACTTCCTCCTGCGAAATTCTACCTCCTAAAGGGTCCATAACTTCAAACGGCACCACCAGGTGAGGACCAAGTGTTCAAATACCTGAGCCTATGGATGACTTTGGTCATTCAAACCACTATATTCCACTCCCTGGTCCCCATAAGCCCACAGCCATTTCATGATACAAAGTGCATTTAGCCCAACTTCAAAAGTCCCCATAGTCTTCCACAGTGTAAAAACAGTTCAAAGGTCCAAAGTTTCCTCTGACATTCAAGGCAAACTTTTAACTGTAACACCCTATAAAATCAAAATGCTAACTACACTCTTCCAATGTACAATGGCACAAAATATACATTCCCACTCCAAAAGAGAGGAATGGGAGCATAGTGAAAAAAATACTGGACCAAAGTAAAAATGAAACACAGTAGACCAAGTCATATGGCTCTATTTCCCATATTGCTTTCATCAATGATTCATGCCTTATATTTTCATAGCCTCCCCAAACAAGAGCACCAACTATGGACCAAGTGCTCAAATATCTAAGCCTATGGGCAACATTTCTAATTCAAATGAATTAAGTTATAAAAGTTACACAACAAACTTTATGCTAGGGCAATTTATACCTTACTTAACTCTTAACCCAAGCCCACAGCAACCACCAGAAGTTAATGTTTAGGTATAGTTCAGGAAGAAATGGCAACAAGAGGACATTGTCTAATGTTGACACAAATGCATGTCCAAGACATCAATAATAATTTAGAAAATGTCACTTCTGCCATTAGCCATTTGAGAGGTGGTTGAACGATACATATCATGGGACTCGTCTGTCTTTCCTTTGTCAACCTCCAGACTATCTTCTTCACCACTGTAGAAAAGCTTCAAAATGCCAGTCACATGAAGCCTACATGCCTGCTAATGTAACTGCTCCAACAGGTCACACATTCATCCGTCTTCCACATTAAAGTAATGAGGAGTGTTTTAGTGCTCCATTGATTTTCCTACACTTAGAAAGCTTTTCAGAAAACATCTATAGAATGAACTAGGACACTGTTCTCCAGAGTGTCCATGCTCTAGCTGATTTTTTTTCAATACTGAAACTTGTGCATGCCAGGTAAGTGCTCTATCACTGAGACAGTTCCCAACTTATATTCTATCTGAGATTAAAGTCTCAAACTAAACAACAAAACCCTAATAGAGGGATATCAACCCTCAGGCAGAGTCAGCATCCTGAATAAAAAAGGCCTTTTATAATCCTCCCCCAAAACTCAGTTGGCCTCATTTCCTCTGGGTCTGGCCTGCCAGCTTCATCTACCCACATCACAAACAACTTGCTTGATTCTTTTGCTCCACAAAAGACTTTCTTGAATGTGCAATTAAAGGACTTCAGCAGGCCCTAGTCTGAGAAACATGGCTCTGACAAGCCTTGCCCTTCTCCCAGATTCCCTCTGTATTCCTAAAAACCATGAAATTACATTCCTAAAACTAACCACTAAGGTTTATTCTAGGGTTGACTTCTGTCTTAGTTAGGGTTTTACCACTGTGAACAGATACCATGACTAAGGCAACTCTCATAAGAACAACTTTTAATTGGGACTGGCTTATAGGTTCAGAGGTTCAGTCCATTATCATCAATGTGGTAACATGGTAGCATCTAGGCAGGCATGATGCAGGAGGAGCTGAGAGGTCTACATCTTCATCTGAAGGCTGCTAGCAGAATACTGGCTTCCAGGCAGTTATGATGAGGGTCTTAAAGCCCAAACCCACAGTGACACTCCTACTCCAACAAGGCCACACCTCCTAATAGTGCTGCTCCCTAGGCCAAGCATATGCAAACCATCACAACTACCAAGGTCAATATATCAGAGTACTGAAGTCCAATGCACCCTTTGGCTCACCTCATTAATCTGCCCAACTAAAATTCAACACCTCATCCTAAGACAGAGTTTCCCCTTTCCCCTTACAAACCACCTATGGGCCATGTTTGTCTCCTTTCTATCCAGAGGCAGTTCTTAGTCCCTCCAGGACAAATACCCCTAACCCACTTGTTCCTTTCCCCCTTCTTACTCATCCTCTATCTCCTTGTTTGGTCTCTCATTCCCTGTCATTTGCCCCTCTAGGGCAAAGAAATCACCTTTGTGCTGAGAAGGTGGTCTTAGGAGTCCTGTGCCCCATCCTTACATGTACATTTAACAGGAAGTAAGCTGGTCTTGCAAAAGGGTGGATGAAATTGCATGTAGGGTGTGCATGAATCTGCATGTGTGGAAGCTAGAGGTCAAGATCAAGTGTCTTCTTCAGTTGCTCTTCATATTATTTTTGAGACATGGTCTCTCATCGATTCTACCATACTCTGGTAGAGTGCCTAGCAGAGTTCAGGAAATCTACATATTTCTGCCTACTACTTCCTACACAACCTCAAGCCCTGAGGTTAGATGCCCACCATTTTCATACAAGACCTAGAGATATGGACTCAAGTCCTCCTGATCCACTGCGCCATCTCCCAGGCTACTGACACAAATGAAATTGCTTGTCCTGTATACTTTCATGAGTGTTCATATACCAAAATATATTCGTGATGGTTCAGAAGAAGACAAACTCCTTGAGAGTCCTGTAGATTAATCTCTCTTTGTACAGATGTGTGAAACACAGCTTGACATTGATTCTCATCTAACTCCCAGTGGAATTAATCATTCTCTTGGAAATGAGGACAGTGTGAGGTTGGACAGCTTGGCACTCCCTTCAGGAAGGCTTGTTGGAGTATTCATGATTGAGCATCATGGTCCCATTGTATCTTTATTTTTATTCAAGGCTTCAGGATACACCTAAGTTTTTTTCTACCTTCACTCCCCAATGCAAGATGCCCCAGCCAGTGATAGACCTTGCAGCAAGGTTATCCCTGGCTCATCCTCCCATCCAAATTTTTTTCCACCTGTACCACTAATATCTGGAAGTCAATAACTGCTCATGGTAGGACCTGCCTCTCTCTCTCTCTCTCTCTCTCTCTCTCTCTCTCTCTCTCTCTCTCTCTCTCTCTCTCCTCCCTCCTCCCTCCCTCCCTCCCTCCCTCCCTCTCTCTCTCTCTCTCTCTCTCCCTCAGTTCTAACAAGCTCATTGTCTGCAAACATTGCAAAGTTCTCCTGAAAATATACCTCTTCCAACCTGAGATCTGCTGTTCTAATGAGCATGTTGAATCTCCACAACAGCTATCTGCAATAGTCTCATGTATTACCATTACCTTGTGAGAAATGTTAAACTTCTGACACCTGAGCTGCATTCTAACCTATTTTAGTGAGAATACTTAAGGAACAGTCAAGTATCAACATCCTTTGGAAGTTATCAGATCCCACCAAGGTCATACAAATACTTCAAGATATGGGTTGGAACCTCACAAAAGGTTTGCAACTGAATCACAAGAAAGTTGGTGACAGTAAAAGGTGTCTGAATTCCCAAGGTCCAAAACCTAATTTAAAAGTCAAACATATAATAAATCTGAGTTGTTTCTGACAGTACTTCCTTATGCTGTATCACAGAACTTCACTGCATCTTGGCACTAAACAAATAGCATGCACATTTTGCACTGTGCACATGACACGTGAATGCATACCATGTCATGTAATGCCAAAAATTCTATCTGGAACAGAAGAAATTTAAGACTGTTAAATGCTATGAATAGCAATGTTTTTATTGTACACACAGAATTTTCTGCTGTTATTAAAACATGATGGTTTAGTTGCATAACAAAAGAACTTAATATTTTCCTCCCATGATTCCTCAACATGTAAGTATCAAATTTTACCTTATTACACTGTATTATGTTAGAATGTTTGAGATTTAATACTGGTGTTTGAGATCCTGAATTGAGTTTCATAAGATTTCACCAAATGACACAATTTCCAATAATATCTGAAATGGCTTTAAATCCACTTCTGCTAGCTAGAAGTGGTATTACTCACCTTGAATCTCAGCTTGTGAGAGGCAGAGGCAGGTGAAAATATGAATTGAGTCCAGGCTGGTCTACATAGCAAAAACCAGGCCAGCCAAATGAGACCCCATCTCAAAAAAAAAAGCCATTTTGACCATTTTGTATTAAGTGTTTATGAGAAATATTCTCAGCATTGATGATTATAAAATCAAAATATCAATAATTTCTTTTAAAATGTTTCAAAATGTTATCTGTTCTACAGTATTAAATAATCTAGCAAGATTTAATTCTTTGTGTAAAAATAAATAAGCGTAAACCTCCCAATAGTTTACAAATTTGCTTGCATCTTAATAATAAAGTTTCATTTACATCAAAGAATTGTATTTAATTGTTTTTATGATTCATTATCACTAAGTGATTAATTTGTATATCTATTTAATGGACCTTTATCCTGAGGAAAACTTCTCAAGCAAACTGGTATCACTAGTGGAAAATATTTAGGAAGCCCTATTCTAGAGAATTGTAATCCAGGTTGAATAAATGTCCACAGCATCCATGAGGGCTTGCTATGACTCACACAGCTGGGCTCCATCCCCAGAGCTCCTCAGTGGACAGATTGGTGAGGGAAGCCTATCAAGTTGCATTTCTAAACATCCCCGGGCATGCTGCTCATAGACAACATACCCGGGACACAGATGCAGAAGAAATCTTGACTATACACATTCCCTAAAGAACTTCTACAATCTTCCAATACAGGACACCAGAGTCCATATCCTGAATAAAGCCCCATTCTAACTCTCATGGAACATAAAAGGGCATGTAGTCTCTGAGGGAGGAGGGGATAAAATTCAACCACTAGAAAGGCATGTGGTTTTCCAGTTTTCCCGATACAGCTCTTACAGTATTTTTGGTTTCTTCTGGACTTAGCCCTGCAAAATATATCTGGTTTTCAATTATCAGTGTAGACTAGCAGACTCACCAATAGCAAGGGGTCCAGGTCCAGTGTCAAGCTTGGCCCTGGGAGTGAGAAGGTTACTTCTGCAGAGTTTCAAATGTCACTTAAAATCAAACATACCTCTTTGAAGCTTCATTCCCAGACTACCACCCTGATACATCAAACTCGGAAAAATCAAGCAAGGCGCCATGGCCTCATTTTCACTTGAGCAACTCCTTGCAGTCCCAAGACATTATCAATGACTAGCCTAAAGCTCTTTGGAAACTAAAATCATTGCTGCTTCTTTTCAGGAAGAAAAATGACTAGTGCTGAGCTTCCTGCTACACTGCAGCATATTGTGCCTAACACTAAGATAATATTCTTAAGTAGGATTATTCTTCATTGCCTGTGAAGCATTATTGAGCCTACAAAATGTAGAATGTTGACCTGCCTTTGTTACTAAGTTGGCCAGGCTTCTCTTGGTGGAAGTGTGTGTGTGTCTGTTTGTGTGTGTGTGTGTGTGTGTGTGTGTGTGTGTGTGTGTGTGTGTGTGTGTGTGTGTGTCAGGTTGCTCACTGCCTTGGGGCTCACCAAGTGAGCTAGATTAACTGCCCAGTAAGCCCCCCAAAGATCTGCCTGTCACTGTGTCCCCAACATTAGGGTCATAGGTACAGGATATCTGATATGCGACTCCAAATGGGTCACAGCTCACAGGTTGAGAACCACTGATTCATGCTATTTGATCAGCAGAACAAGAAGGACAGGTTTTAGAGAGCATGTATCCTCCATGCACATGTGAAGGGCACCTAGAGGCAGCTCAAGACCCTTCAATTATAATGTATAGAACTTGGGAGTTTGGGTGAGAATTATTTCCCTGCCAATAACATTCAGGATGGAGGAAAGCAAAGGGAATTCTTATCATGCAATATCAGTCTCATGACTAATTTATCAGCACTATCAGCTCCAAAGAGCAAAGGCATTTATTTTCTTTAAATCTGTTACCATGAAAACTGCAAATTGGACACTATTTACATTTCCATAATGAGAAAACAGGAAGAGACAGGAGCTTATTCCCTCCAAGACTGTGCATATAGAACAGTCAATGGTTGAGTTGGCCCTAAAGTATTTTATACTGTTTTCTTCTGGACAGTTAAAGCATCGACCATGGTCACATATTCTGAGAAGCTGTTTTAGAATGTGCCTAGATTTATCTGTGAACTTGAACAGAATGTCCCATGAGAAAGGATCTCCCTGGCAGAAAAATGGCAACTTCCATGTAATTTACCTGACAAGCAGAAAAATCTGAAGATGATAGGATGCTTCAACGGTGCTTAAAATGTATATCGTATTACTAGTCCAGTGTCTCTGTTGAGAAAATTTGGAGACAATGAAATTAAATGGGCCCTGAGCAATGGCTTGGCCAGTAAAGTATTTGGCATAATCTGAGCACCAAGGAGGCGGAGACAGGAAAATCCCTGACACTTTCTGAACAACCAGTCTAACTAATCAGTGAACTTCAGGTTCAGTGAGAAAGCATGCTGTAAAAATTACAGTAAAATCACATACAGCTCCCTCTTTTAACCACCCTGACTCCTTATTCAGAATTCTTTCTCCTGAGTCTGGACCTGTGTATCTATCTCCCTGAACACCCTATCTTACTCTTTTCCCTAACCTGTCAGATCTAACCTGGCCTCCCATGTATGCATGAAAGGGAGCTCTAGGCTTTGACCAATACCTCCCTTCCCTAACCCCAATCCAAAGGACTCTCCCATGCCATATCCAAACTTTCCACCCAGCCAGATCTACCCCCACACTCCAGGCTTGAACCAGGAAGCAAATCCTCACTTCCTTCAGTCCACCTGATTTCATTCCACCCAAGTCATTTCCAACCTCTAGGGCCCAACCTGTCTCCACATTCTCTCTTCTGTCACAAATCACTTCGTCTAAAACAAACTCAGAAATAACAATTCTACAATGCCTAGTTCTCATTGCAAAAAATACCAACAATATTAAAGATCAAGCCCTATTTTCTCTCTAAAACCAGTACTATAGAAATGATTGCCAATGAGAATTTCATAGTTAAAAACGAAGATACAGAATTTAAAAAGAAATAAACTTCAACAAAGAATTCATAGTTCATAGAAGACACAAAGAAACATTTCAGTGAAATCAAGGAAAAGCAGCTTAAGCACAATAAACACCTAAGTGAAGCCCAAGAAAATGCAAACCTCTTGCAGCTTTCAAAACACTTTCATTGTTCTGTATACTTGGTGTTTTAACTATGGTATGCCCTGGGGTTTTCCTTTTCTGCTTTTGTGTATTTGCAGTTCTCCACTTACTTTGGTTAAGTTTTCGTCTATGATCTCAACCTCCTCCAGGTATCTGGGCACCTCTCAAGTGCACCTTTACTTTTCTGAGAGTCTGCTTTGCAGCTAGGCTTTGATTAGCCTGAAGGGCTCTCACTTTTCTTTTAGGCAGGGAAGGAGTAGCAAATTTGGTCAATTTCAGGGATTGCCTGAAGCTTTCTTAAATTGTTTACTGCTTAAGGAGCTTCCCCACAGGATGGAATGTTTTAATCTCAGAGGAAGCTTTTTCACAATGATGTTTGTTTCTTGGTTAGTTTATGGTTTTCCTTTGTGAACCTTTTGGTTCTGTTTTGTCTGGGGTTTTTATGCTTGTTTATTTGTTTTGGGTTCTTTTTGTCTTATTGGTATTGTTTGTTTTAATTTTTAGGAGAGAGAAAATATTAAGTTGGGTGGGTAGGGAAATGAGGAGGACCTGGGAGAAGTTAGGAGAGTTGAAAACATGGTCAAAATATATTGTATGAGAAAAGTAATGTCTGACAGATGATTGAGCAAATAAATAAAACACATAAACTGTCCAAAAAAGTTGCAAGAGAAAAAACACAAGTCACATATAAAGGTAAACCCATCAGAATAACTGATTTCTCAATGGAAACTTCTAACTGCTATAAGAAGACCCTGGAGCAATGCATTCCCAGTCCTAAAAGACTGCAGCAACCAGGACTAATGTACCCAGCAAAAATGTATGACATGATTGAAGGTGAAAGAAAAATTTTCCATGACATATACAATATAAAAATATATACATCCAACAAACGAAACATACAGAAAATATAGGAAGCATTATTTTGAACAGCAGAGAGAAATGAACACAGCAAATAAACTGTGGAAAAAAATACAGTGTCATAATTATTAAAGCACAATTAAACCACTGAGAACACAAGCAACAACACCAAAAATCAACACAATGACAACAATTAATACATGTATTTCAATTGTAACTTTAAATATCAATGGCCTCAATTTTCCTATCAAAAGATAGGCTGACTGAAGAAGGAAAGAAAGAAAGAAACAAACAAACAAACAAAATCTAGCCACATGTTGTATATAAGAAATACATCTTAGTTTTAAAGATAGGCACTGCCCTAGAGTAAAAGGATGGACAATGTTGCCCCAATCAAATGGGACCAGGAGGCTAGCAGACATCACTATCTTAATATATGACAAAATAGACTTCAAACTAAAACTAAGCTGAAGAAATAAAAAAGAGATACTTCAATCTAATGAGCAAAACAGTTAATCAAATTATCCTAAGCATATATGCTTCAAGAAACACTGGCACATGCCATTTTATTTTTTAAAAAATCTACTACTGAACTTAAAGATATAGGTTAACATCAATAGATTAATGGTAGGTGATTTCAATACACCAGTTTCTCAAGTCGACAGTTCATCTAGATAAAAAACAAAGAAGTATCAGAATAAATTACATCAAACATCAATGGACTTAACAGATATTTATAGAACATTCCACCCAAACACTGAAGAATATACATTCTACTCAGCAGTATATAGAGGCTTTTCTAAAGTAGACTACATTCTGAGTCACAAAACAAATCTTCACAAATTCAAAAAGATTGAAAAAAGTTCTTGTATCCTAGCTAGTAAAAACAAAAACTCATGAAGATTAAACAGCTCATTACTAAAGGATGAATGGATCAAAGAAGAAATTAAAAAAAGAAATAAAAAACTTCCTGGAACTAAATGAAATTGAAAAATCAATAAATTCTGTAGGACACACTGATAGCAGTCCTATCAAGGAAATTTATATCTCTAAGGGATTATATTAAAATCAGAAAGAGCACAAATAAATGGCTTAATGATGCAACTCAAAAAGCTGGAAAAACAAGGACAAAGTGCAAACACAGTCAATAGCAATAAATAATAAAACTTAGAGCATGGATCAATAAAATAGAACAAAGAAAACATACAAAGAATCAATAGATCTGAGAAGATAAACAAGATTGATACACCTTTGACCCAACTAACCAAAGGAAATAAAGAGAGGACCCAAATGAACAGAATCAGAAAAGCACAGGGTAACACTGCAATGGAAATAAAAGAAATCCAGAATGTTATAAGGAATGTTATCCAGAAAACTCCACTAAACTGGAAAATCTAAAAGACATGACTGAATTGCTTGTTTCTGCCCATGAGGCCTCAATCCTGCACAGATAACTACAAGCAACTAAGGAATTCTGAGAATGGGAGAAATATTCTTTCCCAGGGAAGAGCACACCAATTGGTTACCTAGTAGCAAATGTTTGGTCCTGAAAATATACATACGAGTAAACCTTAAACAAGGCTGGACGGTTTATGTTTAGGAATAACACATATACACATATAAATGCATGTAATAACAATTAACAAAAAAGAAACAATGACTATAAAAGTTCATACGAGAAGATTTGGAGGGAGGAAAGATAAGAGGGAAATGTTGTAATTATGATCTCAAAACTAAAGTAGACAAGACGTCATGGGCATAGCTTCTGACATTACTAGGAGACAGTCTCATTTCAAACTCTCTGATCCTCTGGCTCTTAAAATCTTTCCATCCCCTATTTAGCAATGTTTCTGAGCCTTAGGTGTGGGAGTTGTTTCATAATATATATCATTGGAACTGGGAATCATAACTGCATTTTGATTGGTTGTGGTTTTCTGTAATGGTCTCTGACTATTGCAAAAAGAAGTTTCTTGATGAGTGGTTTCCTTATCTGTGTGTTTATAAGTACAAATATTTAGGTTGCTGCTAGGCTTATGCTGATTTAGTAAAATGGTGGGTGGAGGTTCGTCTTGAAGATTAATGACTTCACTAGCCCTGGGTAATTATCTCCATTTCAGGAATTGGTTATGATTTCCTTCTTGCCGAGTAGGCCTTAAGTCCAAAGACAACACTAATAGACATGCTAACATGAAAGGTGCAAATCTCATGGCTCCCTAACCATGCAACTGAGGAATGCCGAGAGTAGGAGAAATGGTCTTTCATAGGTAAGAGTCTCCTCCCATCCCCCAAATGGCCCAGCCTGAAATCAGATACAACAAGTAGTATTGTATAATATGACCAAATTTTATTTATATATTTAGAAATGTGTGTCTGTAAAAAAACACATTTTTAAAGGGTGTATGGATTTGAAAGAGAGCAAAAGGGGTTGAATGGGAGGGTCTGAAAGGAGGAAAGGGAATGGGGAAAATTATATTTAAATTCAGAAACTAAAAAATATGTTTTTAAGGGTTGGGGACTTAGCTCAGTGGTAGAGCGCTTGCCTAGCAAGCGCAAGGCCCTGAGTTCGGTCCTCAGCTCTGGAAAAAAAAATACGTTTTTAAAATTTTTAGATGGCTTGCTTAAGGAGTCAGACTCATGGTAAAAGACCCAGAGTCTCACTAGTTCTTCCTGACCTTCCATTCTAACTCATCTCCATTCTATTGTGACTACCGCCAATGCACAAAAGCATTCTCTACCAGAAACCCACAGATGACACAGTAGGTTGAGACTCATATCAGAGAATGACTCAGTCCTCATCAGAGAAACGTCTTCTTGCAGGAGGTGGAAATTAACCCAGAGACCCACAACTGGAAAATGTGCAGAGAGTGAGAGACTTTGAAGCACTCAGCCCTAAATGGGGTGTCATCATCAAACTCCTCCCCTCAAGATGCTGGGATCTGTGTGGAATAGGAGACAGAAAGACTGCAAGATTCCTGTGTTTTACATATGTGTTATTTGATTTGTTTTTGGTAATTGTTTATATTATCAGTGTTCTTTTTTTAAGTTTGTCTGTTTTTATTTTGGGGCTCTGTACTAGGCTTTTTAGAATTGGAAGGGGGTAAAAGAGAATATGAAGTCATGAGGTTGTACAAGTAGGGATCTAAAAGTAATTGGGGAAGGGGAGACTATGATCAATGTACACTTATAAAAAGAACATCTTAATTTTTAAGTTAAGAAGAATAACTTAAAAAGACACAAAGTATCAACTTCTATGTGCTACACACACACATACAGACACACACGATCACTCATAGAAACATGCATCCATATACGCATGCCAGACACAGATGTGAACACATACACACATATACAGTATGCAAACACAAAAAACTAAACAGTTTTTGTTTAATCCGATGAACTGATAGGAAATTCTAACATGCCAAAAAGGAATGTATGTTTAGATTAGAGTTCACAGTCCACAGCCTCAGTTTTAAAAACAACTTCCAGACTCCTCACCACACTCTCACTCTTATTGCCCAAAAGAATTTAAGGAAGCTCTTTAAATAAACACCATAGTCAGTTTCAAAAGACAGTGATATGAAACATGAAAAATGAAAAAAGTGGGTAGGCAGGGAAATAGCAATTGAGTGTTTTGGTTCTTTCATTTTAACATCAAGTTGTGGTATATGTATAAATACTGTCAAAATTTCAATAGGTGAAATAAAGGTATAATATGAGTTGCAAGATTAATTATATGCAATTGACCTCACTGGTATAACATTAAGACATTCAGTTCCATTAGACCAGTGGTTCCCAACCTTCATAATACTATGACCCTTTAATACAGTTCCTCATGTAGCAATCCCTAACCAGAAAGTTATTTTTTCTATTTCAAGTAATTTTGCTCCTGCTATGAATCATAATGTAAATATATGATATGCAGGATATCTGATATGCAACCCTGTGAAAGGATCATTTGATCCCAAAGGAGTAGAGACCAACACGTTGAGAACTGCTGCATTAAATGACCATTAATATCTCAAACTGAGGAAGAGGTTTTTTTTTTTCCTTCTTTATTAAATTGGGTATTTCTCATTTACATTACAATTGTTATTCCCTTTCTCGGTTTCCAGGCCAACATTCCCCTAACCCTTCCCCCTCCCATTCTATATGGGTGTTCCCCTCCCAATCCTCCCCCGATTACCGCCCTCCCCCCAAGAATCCTGTGCACTGGGGTTTCAGTCTTAGCAGGAACAAGGGCTTCCCCCTTCCACTGGTGTCCTTACTAGGCTATTCATTGCTACGTATGCAGTTCCAGGGTCAATCCATGTATACTCTTTGGGTACTGTCTTAGTCCCTGGAAGCTCTGGTTGGTTGGCATTGTTGTTCATATGGGGTCTCGAGCCCCTTCAGTTCATTCAGTCCTTTCTCTGATTCCTTCAACGGGGATCCTGTTCTCAGTTCAGTGGTTTGCTGCTGGCATTCGCCTGTGTATTTGCTGTATTCTGGCTGTGTCTCTCAGGCAAGATCTACATCCGGTTCCTGTCTGCCTGCACTTCTTTGCTTCATCCATCTTGTCTAATTGGGTGGCTCTATATGTATGGCCCACATGTGGGGCAGGCTCTGAATGGGCCTTCCTTCAGTCTCTGTTCTAAACTTTGCCTCCCTATCCCCTCCCAAGGGTATTCTTGTTCCCCTTTTAAAGAAGGAGTGAAGCATCTACATTTTGGTCATCCTTCTTGAATTTCATGTGTTCTGTGCATCTAGGGTAATTTGAGTGAATTGATATTCACCTATCAATGAGTGCATATCAAGTGTGTTTTTCTGTGTTTGGGTTACCTCACTCAGGATAATATTTTCCAGTTCCATCCATTTGCCTATAATTTCCTTAAAGTCATTGTTTTGATAGCTAGCTGAGTAGTATTCCATTGTGTAGATGTACCACATTTTCTGTATCCATTCCAAACTGAGGAAGAGTTTTTAAAAGGAAAAAAGAACACTTGGGAATCAAAGTAGATATACTATTTCTTCATCATTCTGTCTTGCTTTATATGTTACAATGACCTTTAACCTACAGGAATTACGGCATCTGAACTGAGCACTATAAGCTACCAAATATTTTCATATCCACTGTCCCAATAAAGTATGTCAAAGGTTGGTGTGACAGAAATGAACAATTAAGCAACAGATTGTCCCACTGTGTTAAAAGAAACTGGTTTGGTTTGTCTGACTTGGCTGTGGGGTTGCTTTTTTATTTGTTATTTGAGATAGGGTTTCCTGTTACATAGGGGCTCCTTATGTAACCCAAGCTGACCTCAAATTTGCAATCTTCCTGCCTCACCCTCCCAAATGTTACAATTCAGTGTATAATATGTACCCCAGGTGACTTCTATTTTTATAGAAATACATAAAATACTGAGCTTCACACTGGCCTTTAAATATGGGCTGTAGCAACATACAAACCATCTGTTAGATATTCTTGTGGAATTTCTTTTCCTTCCTATTTGATAACCCACCCAATACTACCTGTATTGAGCTGACATAGATTGTATGGGGGACTAATGTTTCACTACATTTTATGTCACTAGAACTAACTGCTTTCATTTTTATTGCAGTCGTGTTATATTTATGTGAACTGTTTCACACAGCATTACAATTTCCTTTTATTTCTTCTTCATTCAATTTTATACAAGAAAAGAGAAGATTGCAATATAATAGAAAATCATACCAGAACAGGACTTCAAATGAATCTTCTGGAATAGCACTAAACGAACACAACGAGTACCTCTGCATTCAGACTGGATACTCTATGGCCAACATGCATGCAAGCTATATAAAAACAGTCCTTTACGGATTGAGAGACAGCTCAGCAAGTAAAGTGATTGCTATACAAGCATGACGACTGGATCCCAAGCATCCACACAAATATCCAATGGGCATGAATAACTATCTCTAATCCCAGTGCATGGAAAGCAGAGACAGGAGACCATTACACCACCACCACCACCACCACCACCACCACCACCCTATGACACCCTATCTTGGAAAAACGGGGTAAGACAAACACATAGAGTGAGAAAGAGGAGAGAAAATATGTCCAATATACAACACATACTTTTTTGAAAATGTTGTATTCATTACAATGAATATATGTAATGAAAAGTAAAGGATAAGAGGAGAGAAAAGAGCCAGGGAGAGCAAGAGTAAGGAAGCAGGGAAGAAATTTAGGAGCACTGATGTAGTTTGAAAATGTATGTGAAATTTAACAATATCTGATCTATGAAGGTACAAAGCTCATGGCCTAGCATAACCCAAGTCATAAATTAGACCCCCATCATCATAAAACGAAAATCTTCTTGAATAACCAATATGTGAAAATTGAAAGTGTAGCCTATCAAAAAGAAGCACAAAGGAAAGAAAGTCAAGATGCCATATGAGGAGAAGGCAAGTGTAGTTTACTGGCAACATCTGCTGGCAACCAGTGAGCCAGTATGCAAAGGTGTTCCTTCTGTACCCTATGGGCTGAATATGCAGGCTCTACAGTGACCTAGGTGTGCAATCTCGCTCCCTAACAAAGGAAGGGTTTATGAAAAATTGTTCCTTAAAATTTTACATGTACATGATTAGAAAGTAAGATGTGGGTCTAGGAATATGGCTTAGTAAAGTACTTGACATGCAAGCATAAGGAACTGAGTTCTATCCTAGAGCCAACAAAAAAATCTGGGTATGGTGGCATATGCCTATAATCCCAGCACTGGTGGGGTAGAAGCGTGAGGAGCTCCTGGATTTGCTAGTCTACTACCAACCCAACCAAACCATCAAGTCCCAGGTTCAATAAAAGAACTCTGTTCTTCCTCCCACAAAAAAAGCAGAGTATACTTAAGGAACGTACTTGGCATTAGCCTCTACTTTCTATGTCTATGCTCTAGCGCTGCGTGCATACATGCACTTGTATCCCACAAACACATATGCGCATACATACCCACACCCATAGGAAAAAGACACAGTAGTTACCTTTCAAAAAAATAATATTTGGAGTGAGAGATGATTTATCAGTTAAAGCACCTGCTGCTTCCAGAGGACCTGAGTTTGATTTCCAGCACCCACATCAAGCAGTTCATAATCATCTGTAACTCTGAATTCAGAGAAACTATGGTTTCCAAGAGTGCCTGCATACAAGACATACACTCACAGGACACACATACAAGTAAAAATAAAAATCTAAAATTTTTAAATACACTAATTAAAGGCATTCCATTCTGTCTTGATTTACTCACCTTTGATCTTTCTATGGGAAGGGTGAGGGTTGACCAGCCTGGAGAGTACTGGCATTTGGGAACTAATAAATAAATCACTGTGGTCTATTTTTGTCCTAATTTGTTTAGAAAGAATTATGTTTCATTGTGACATTTTTCAATTAAAATGTATTTTCGTAGGTTCTCTCCCTAGCTTCTTCCCCCTCCCTTCAGTCTTTCTCCCTCAGTATCGTCCTCTCTATTTTCATGTTTCATGGGACCTATTGTTCTCCTCTCCTTTTTCAATACCTTGTATTCCCCTTTAGTGGTTTCCTGTCTAGTTTTTTATTCTATACCCACTCTCACAACTCTTTATTTATATACACAGAAGCATTAAAAGTTAGAACTCACATATGAGACAAAACATGTGATGCTTGCCTCTCTGAGACTGAGTAACCACACACATCCCCAGGTTTTGGTCTATTCAGTCCCACCCAGAATTAAATTGAAGACTATGTTTCATCAAGGGACTAAACCATACACTGTGGACCATCCACCTATCCCATCTCCCAGTGATGCTGCTCCCTCTGGGGTGTGGTGGATTTCTGGAATCACCATGGAAGGTAGATGGAATTCACTGGGTGCTGGATCTATTGCTGCCAGTCAGGGCTCAACTCTGCCTATCTCTTTCTCTTCCTCAGCATCAGGAGGTGTACTGGCTGGTTTTGTATGTCAACTTGACACAAGCTGGAATTATCACAGAGAAAGGAGCCTCAGTTGATGAAATGCCTCCATGAGACCCAGCTGGAAGGCATTTTCCCAACTAGTGATCAAGCAGGAAGGACCCAGACCATTGTAGGTGGTGCCAGTCCATTGTGGGTGGTGGCATTCCTGAGCTGGTAGTCTTGGTTCTATAAGAGAGCAATGATCAAACCAGGAAGCTCAAGCCAGTAGTAACAGCCTTCATGGCCTCTGCATCAATCCCTTCCTGCTTTGTGTAATTCCAGTCTGACTTCTTAATAGTAATGAACATCAATGTGAATGTGTAAGCTGAATATACCCTTTCCTCCACAACTTGCTTCTTGGTCATGATGTTTTGTGCAGGAATAGAAACCCTAAGACAGGAGGTGACTCCCATGTCCAAATGCTGGCCACCCCATGGTGCCTCCAAGTTAAGAATGCCATCCCCTCTTCTGTCCTGCAGATGTACATGCAGATGGAATGCTGTATATATAATAAATAAATCTTTTTTAAAAAAAGATACCATCGACCTGGACCCCATCTGCAGGATCCCAAGATTGAACAAATTGCAAAAAAGAACTCTTGGGACATGAAGCTGTGGTGGTCCAGATGCTGGGGGTGTCGGGCAGACACCTCTAGCAAGTTGTCCATGGTCACCTCATCCAGGGTAAAGTGGCTCACATCTGGAAATACCTAGAACTTGCCTTTACTGAGCCTGGGCTCTAAGGCCCCTGCCTTGCAGCCTTTTCCAACTCTGGCAGCCCACAGCCAAATATAGTAGCTATGGTAGAGGGTGGGGGTCAGGATCTCTTCTGGCAGGAGGCCTTCTCTGAAGCGCTGCTCACTTTGGCGGCTGGGGTTGGCAAATTAGTACTCTGCATTGGCTGAGTGGGTGTGTGGCACTGTGAGGCCCGACATGACTGCTGTTTCAACTAGTAGCCTTGATCCCAAGTGCAGCCCCAACAAGATCAAGGCAACCCCTCCAGCTTCAGACAGAGCCAGGACTCAGTCTGAGTCACCACACTAACTCAATTCTTTCCAATCCCATTGTCCTCTGACAGAGATGAGTAAAATTTCACTGTGTTATGGGTACCAAATTTTCACTATCCGTTCTTTTGTTGATGGGCATCTGGGCTGTTTCCATTTCCTTGCTATTGTGAATAGATCATCACCAACATGGATGTGCATGTACATAAGGCAGAATTCTTTGTATTAGGAGCTGCCCAGTGTATTATTTGCTCCTTGGTATAAGCAATAAATCACTGACTGGTCCATTTTCAGTATAAGGTACACATAGAACTCATAAAAGAATTAGAAAAACAAGAGGCACTTGGCCCTTGTCTTCCCTGGGTGGCAGCTGGCACCTGCTTGTCTAGACACTCTCAGTTCATCCTAGGATTAAAAAGTTACAGGCACAAGGAAGACAGCACTTTCACAAAGGACTCATCCAATAAGAAAGGAAAGGGAGGCAGGGGCATGCCACTAGAAATATCAAAACTATTTTGCACTAAATGAGTGTGACAGACTTCTTTTTGCTGTTTTTGGTTTTGTTTTGTTTGCTTGCTTGCTCACTTTGCTTTGCTTTTGTCCAGGCTAAATCCAGACTTCTGCAGAAACAAATGCAAATCCATGTCACTTCCATTACTCTGATTCTCTGGTAGTCTTATTATGAAGTAAGAATTCTTTCTCACAACAGAGCTGTCTCTAAGAAGCCAGGAGGACCCAACTCTTTTCTTCTTAACAACCCAAGCAATAGTCAAATACTTAGAAATGCATGACAATCAGGGAGAAATATTATGTTTCCAACTACTGAGTGGCATTCATAGGTAAATAACCCCCATCCTTTGAGGCCACGAGGGCCTAAGTACATGGTATGGTGAGCAATTCAAGTACTCAAAACCATTGCCCATTTTCTTTTCACCTTGGCTACATTCTGCGTAAATTGTCAAAAATGCATGTACAGTTATGACCTACTCAACCTATCTCTCCAAAGTGAAACTGACTGCAATTGGAACCACATCACCAAGTTCAGACGCCCACGCTCATCATAGGGCTCTTAGACTTTGTCAGCAATTTCTAAAACTGGAACAGTATCAAAGCTAATGAAAGAGGTATCATTTTCAAGTTCTGCTAAGATAGTCATTTAGTAAATTAAATAGTCTTTTAAACTTCTTTAGATATACTTGTTAAAATTAGAAATTATTTACATGGCAGTAAATAAAGCAGCAGTTAATTAAAAGCCATCCTTAACATGAAACTACATACCATCACTAAAAATATTAAGTATGTATTGAATGTACTCTTGTTTAGACAAGGTCTCATGTAAAGCATGCTATCCATGGATGACCATGTACTTCTGATCTTGCATTAATTTTAAGAACAATTAATTTAAAAATGTCACGAATTTAAAAGAGAAAAAGGAAAGGTATGTGGGAGGGTTTGGACGGATGCAAGGGAAGGGAGAAATGTTATAATGATGAGAGGTTACCAAGAGACTTGGAGCTTGGCGAGGAGACTGTAGTTGAGGTACGAGACATTGGATATGAAGGAATGCCAGAGGGCCAAAGAGCACAGGGAACAACTCTAAAGGATACACAAAGTTCCTCTCAGACACTCCAGCAGATGGCAGTAAAGGTCAAACCAGGCATGCAAATTAGCTTGGGTCTACCACAACCAGGGCACAATTTTCTCTTATCCTTCAAGAGACAACCTTTTCCTTGTAACAGCATGGACTATACCTAAGCCAGAAAACCATAAAAATTACTAGAATGGAAGGTGAAAATTAATTTCATTACTCTGGGGGTAGGGCTGATGGTTAACCTCAGATATGAACTTGATAAGATCTAGAATCACCTGGGTCTCTGGAAATGTCTGTGGAGGTATATCTTGCTTGTGCTAGTTGACGTAGAAGACCATCTTAATTGTGAGCAGAACAATAGTAAGAGTTCCCGGACAGTACAAGACAGAAAGCAAGCTGAGCATTAGCATGCATCGCTCTCTGTTTCTTGATTGTCTGACTGTAGGTGTAATATGACCAGTTGCTTCAAGCTCCTTCTACTTTGACTTTCCCACCATGGTGAATTGGACCCTGGAACTACATATCAAGAGGGAAAAAACTTCTCACTTAAGTTATTTTTGTCAGAGTATTTTATCATAGCAACTGGGGAAGAAACTAAGGTGTGTGGGAGGGATGTTTTGCCATGAGTCCTTGTGAGGGGTGCTTCAGAAGCTGTTGTAAATGCATGGCCACAGTCACGGCTAGTTTTATGTCAACATCACACAAGCTAGAGTCTAGAGTCATTTATAAAGAGAAAAATCTCAACTGAGAAAATGCCTCCATACGACTGGGTTATAAACAAGTTCATCAGCCATTTCCTTGATTAGTGCTTGATGTGGGAGGGCCAGACTCACACTCAGACCAAGTGCCAATTCTGAAAAGGTGGTCCTAAATTGTATGAGAAAGCAGGCTTAGTAATCCAGGAGGAGCAATTCAGTAAGCAGCACTCCTCCATGGTTTCTGCCTCCAGGTTCCTACTTGATTTCCTGCCTTGACTTCCCTCAGCAAAGGTCTGAGAAGTATAAGAAGAGATAAACCCTTTCCTCCCCAAGTTGCTTTTAGTCATGGGGTTTTATCACAGCATAGTAATCCTAAAACAATCACCACTGCTTTGGTCCCTTCCTTGTCATGTGGAGGCAAGATAGAATGCATCTAAAGAACAGGTTATGACCCTTTGTGCTTCTGGTCTCCACCTCAGGTGTGTGTGTGTGTGTGTGTGTGTGTGTGTGTGTGTGTGTGTGTGTGTGTGTATGTAAGCTTTAGGTACTCAAAGAAGAATTTCAGACCAAGTGTGTCTTGCCCACAAAGGCAAGTAAACATAGCAATGCTGTCTACAGAAATATCCAGGATTCTGACAGTGCAAAACAAACTGTGGAGTCAGGAGAGCCCTGATCTTCTCTAATCACTGGGCTCACCAGTTTCACTTGGCTCATGCTGTTTATCAGTGGCATCAAGGTCTGGGATAACTAAATATTAAATCTTCAGGGTTGAAGAAATGCTTTAGCAATTAAAAGCGATCACTGTTCTTCCAGAAGACCAGAGTTTCGTTCCTAGAACACATGCCAGAGGCTCATGACTGTCTCTAACCATAGCTCCAGTAGATAAAATGACTCTGACCACCAAGGACACCTATACTCACATATGCATATGTAGACACATAATTAAAAACTAACAAATAAATATTTTTTTAAAAGTAAAAGTAAAGTCCCAAGATCTTGTCAGTTCTTCACCACATACACTACACTTCTATCTGAGTGAGTCATGGTAGATAACAACAGATTCAAAACTCAGCTCATTGACATTCAAAACTTGCCTCCTAAAAGGCAAGCACAAACTCAAGCCAATGACTGACTGTCAATCTGACAAGATCTAGGGTCACTATGGAAACAAACATCTGTGTTTATCTGTGAACAATTATTTAGGTTAGATTAACTGAAGTGGGAAGACCCTCCCTAAAGTGGGTAGCACCATTCTATGGTTTGAGGCTATGAACTGCATGAAAAAGATGTGAGCTAGGTACCAGCCAATCTGCAGCCACCTCAAATCCCTGCCACTATGACTTCCCACCATACTGGCACCCTGGAGCCTTGAGACAAAATAAATTGTTCTTTCCTTTAGTAGCTTTTGTCAGGTATTTGATTGCGGCAACAAAAGAAGTAACTAAGACAAATATGTTGTTTTTTTTTTTTTTCACAATAGAGCCAAAGATGGTCGGAAGCACAGGGTTCAGTGATGCTTGGCTTGGGCACTGTAGCCTCTAGGGTCAGTCAGGGCTGGGTTTCATTTCTTCCCCACAGAAGAAAAGAGGCTTTTATTTTTAGTTCTGAATCCCATTTGGCTGGATGAGAACTCCAGTTTGATAGCTTTTATTCTTCCCACGACTTGATTTCTTAAAAGCAACTCAGTTTGCATCTCATTTGGGAGCTGCTTTTACACAGATCAAAGATAATGACATTCTCAGCCAGTGAAAGACACCATTTGCCAGCTCTTTTTCTAAGACAATTTGTTGGAGCAGATTTTAAGGGAGGTTGGGAAGTGGGGGAAGTACTCCAACTTGCGTTGCTGTGGAAACTTCTGCAGAAGCTAAGAGGGTACTTGTTCAGCTCCTAAGAGAGTGAGATTTTACTTCTTAAAATATCATTCATTTCCACGGTACAAAGATGCAATTAGCCCTGTCTACAGAGGAGGAGGGTTTTCTTTTATCTCCTTTTGGGGCTAGAAGGTCAGGCTGAGATAGAGTCTTTTCATTCGCATAATCACAGCAGAGTCTAAAGAGCTATTCTAGGAGCACCTGGAGGGGATGAAATATGGGAGGCATGAGGTGCCCTATCCCAAAGAATATGCTATTGGCACTCAACTGAAGACAACCATTTGGGGCTAAGGATGTCATTGTAAAACAGTCCTCACCATATACCCAACAACCTCTGCTACACTTGATCAGAGCCATTGTTTCCTTTGTAACAGTTTTAAGTCCTTGGGCAATTAATGAAGCCTTGTACTTCTGCTTTCTGACCATATCAAACGCAAAAAGGCATAGATCATTCACTATCTGCAGGGCACTGTAGAATGCCATGTAGATAGCTAGAATGTTAGGTGATGCCCACAACAGACATGGTAAGCCCTATGATCAACATCAGGAACTGCATCCTCAAATGAAAAAGTGCCGAAACACACCCTGACTTTGGGTGTGATATCAGATACCTGTCATTCCAACCCTCAGAAAACTAAGGCAGGTTAATGATTTCCAACCCAGCCTGGACTAGATCCTAAGGAGGCAACCTCGACTATGTAACAAAACCCTGTTTCTTAAAAAATAAAATGAAAAATCAGTGAAAAGGTAGACTTCCTATACTGATTTCATCCTTCCTGCCACTATGAGGAGACTTCTAAATGCTGCACTTCATTCTTCTCATTCTCATGTGACTTCCATCTTGTACCTCCAAATACAGTAACACAATCCTTTTTGTTTAACTCTCCTGATACAGAGAGAGAGAGAGAGAGAGAGAGAGAGAGAGAGAGAGAGAGAGTCCAACACTCTATAATCATCTTGCATATCCTACCATGCTGTTCAAAAGACTTGTGGAACACTGGGAACTGTAATCTCTTTCTCTTCCTCATGATGTATCTCAAGATGCAAGCTCTCAGCTACTGTTCCAGTGTTGTGCCCACTACCATGCTCCGCACCATGATGTCATGGACTCTAGCCATGTTAAAATGCAAGCCCACATAAACTACTACTTCTACAAGAGGCCAGGCTCATGGTGTTTTCCCCACAGTAATATAAAGGTGACTAAGAGAGAAGATGGTACCAGAGAATGGGCTATTGCTGTCACAGGTCTGATCATGCTACTGTTTTATTGTTGCTGCTGTTGTTGTTGTTGTTGTTGTTGTTGTTGTTGTTGTTGATGTTGATGTTTTGGAAGAATGTGGTAAACTTTGGGACTTTATACTAGAAAATTAGATGAACACCATAAGCAGGGCTTACAGAACCATCTTAGTAGACTCTTAGAAGACAGTAGTGTTAAGAGCAATGTGGAACTACAGAGGCTCCTAAGAGGTTTCTAAGAGGATCAATATTAGAAACTGGGCTAGAGACCATTCTTACAGTATTTTGGCAAAGAATGTGGCTCCCTTTTGCCTATGTCCTAAGACATGCCTGAGATTAAGTTGAAAAGTAATGAACTAATTCATTTGCAGAGGAGATTCCAAGACAGCTTAATATTGACTTTGTCACATGGTTATTAATAATCAATAGAATGCAGGTCTGTAATTGAAACAAAGGAGTTGAACAAAAATAAATACAAACTACATGGTTGTAGGAGAAAAGTAGTACCAGGAAATTTAACACTGAAGATACGGCTTGTGCTGAAAGAACCTAGAAGACTAAAATGAGGACTGAACCTAAATGGAATAAAGGAAGGGAAGCCCTTGGGAAAAGACCCACCCAGCTTTGCTTCCAACTTGTAGAAAGGAAAGATCTGGAAAATTTCCTACTTTTAAGTCACACAACAAATGAAAGCTTCTGCAAATGTATGGGGTCAACATTCCCCCAAAAGCAGTTAGCCAAATGTGGCCTGTCACCCACATGGTTATAGCTTTAGTTGTGAAGGAACACTAAGAAAGGGTTTATGGAAATTACATAAGTCTCAGTGTTCTTGTTTGTAAAATGGGAGAGAAACATTACAACAGGGATTAGACCAGGAAGCATAAAGCAATACTATGCATGCTGCATGAGAACAGAGAACAAATGTCTTCACAATGTCCCTGTGTGGCAACAACTATATGAAATATACATTTCACTCTTGCCTACAAACAATCTTAGTCAGTACCTGTGACAGCTAAGGCAAACTCCTTTTTACTGACTTCAGTGCCTTTCTTCTCTCATGAATCTTTATGGAGGCTAAAAATCCTACCTCAGAACTTCAAATATCCAAATTATAATTTACAGGCACTAACTCAGCACTGCCTATATTAATTTAAAACTAATACAGTCATGAGTTGGGAAGTGGTCATTCAGTGAAGTGGTTGCATTTTGAAAGACATTAGACAAAAAATCTGAGTCTAAATCCCTAGAACCCATACAGAAAGCCAGGCATGGTGACCTGTGCTTGTAATCTCAGTGTTACAGAAGCAGAGGCAGATTCCTAGGGCTGGCTAGCCAGCCAGCCTAGCATACTTAGCCAAGTGTAGACGAGTAAGATTTCTGGTCTCAAAAAAACAAGGAAGACAGCACCTGAGAAATGATACCTGAGACTGTTCTTTGGCTTCAACATACACACACACACACACACACACACACACACACACACACACACACACACACCATTAACCTCCCAAAAATGGTCACAATGAACTTAGGGACTTAAGGCCAATGAATAGAATATAGAAAGAAAAATTAGAAACTGAGTTCACAATGCAGAGCCCTGTCACCTAATCAGGTGATCAAGGTCATCATTAGATAACACCATGGGGCTATAATATGTCCATAAGTTTGGTCCCTGACAAAATCACCTCACATCTCCTCAAAACCCTTCAATACACTGTCATCAGAAATGCATCAAGAAAACAACTAAAGAACATTCTGCAACACCTTCAAAATATGAAAAATAGGGACAATATGAAGAAACCTCAAAGCCAGGAACATGAGGATGGCCAAACTGTATGTAAGATGCTGGGTAGGCATGAGGGGAGACAACAACCCTATTAAAAAATGGGGTTCAGAGCTAAACAAAGAATTCACAGCTGAGGAATGCGAATGGCTGAGAAACACCTAAAGAAATGTTCAACATCTTTAGTCATCAGGAAATGCAAATCAAAACAACCTGAGATTTCACCTCACACCAGTGAGAATGGCTAAGATCAAAACTCAGGTGACAGCAAATGCTGGCGAGGATGTGGAGAAAGAGAACACTCCTCCATTGTTGGTGGGATTGCAGACTGGTACAACCATTCTGGAAATCAGTCTGGAGGTTCCTCAGAAAATTGGACATTGAACTGCCTGAGGATCCAGCTATACCTCTCTTGGGCATATACCCAAAAGATGCCCCAAAATATATAAAAGACGCGTGGGCTCCACTATGTTCATCGCAACCCTTATTTATAATAGCCAGAAGCTGGAAAGAACCCAGATGCCCTTCAACAGAGGAATGGATACAGAAAATGTGGTACATCTACACAATGGAATATTACTCAGCTATCAAAACAATGACTTTATGAAATTCGTAGGCAAATGGTTGGAACTGGAAAATATCATCCTGAGTGAGCTAACCCAATCACAGAAAGACATACATGGTATGCACTCATTGATAAGTGGCTATTAGACCAAATGCTTGAATTACCCTAGATGCCTAGAACAAATGAAACTCAAGACGGATGATCAAAATGTGAAGGCTTCACAACTTCTTTAAAAGGGGAACAAGAATACCCTTGGCAGGGAAGAGAGAGGCAAAGATTAAAACAGAGACTGAAAGAACACCCATTCAGAGCCTGCCCCACATGTGGCCCATACATATACAGCCATCCAATTAGACAAGATGGATGATGCAAAGAAGTGAAGACCGACAGGAGCCGGATGTAGATGGGCCTGAGAGACACAGCCAGAATACAGCAAATACATAGGCGAATGCCAGCAGCAACTCTGAACTGAGAACGGGACCCCGTTGAAGGAATCAGAAAAAAGAACTGGAAGAGCTTGAAGGGCTCGAGTCCCCATATGAACAATGCCAAGCACCAGAGCTTCCAGGACTAAGCCACTACCTAAAAGACTACACATGGACTGACCCTGGACTCTGACCTCGAGGTAGCAATGAATATCCTAGTAAAGAGCACCAGTGGAAGGGGAAGCCCTGGGTCCCTAAGACTGGAACCCCAGTGAACTAGACTAAGGGGACAATGGGGAGGGTGGGGAGGGGAACACCCATAAGGAAGGGAGGGGAGGGGGGATGTTTGCCCGGAAACCGGGAAAGGGAATAACACTCTGAAATGTACATAAGAAATACTCAAGTTAATAATAATAAAAAAAAGCTGCTGGGTAGGACTGGACTGTAGGCGGGCGGAAGGGAATGACAGATGAAGCAACAAGGATTTCTCAGAGAAATGAGTAAAAAACTCAAGGTAAGTCTGGAGTTTAATTCCTGATAACAGCCCCCTGATGGTTCCCTAGCTGTGCCAGACACAATTACACATGTGTTATAAATCTAAGATGTGTTCCACAGTGACATTGATTGATGAGGTAACCAGCGCACAAGCAGATAAAGCGGACTAGAGGGAAGCAGCTGACTGCAAGTTTACGTCCCATGCGGAATCTTTTCCCACAGCCAGCTAGCTAATCCTTTGGCCACCACTTAAGTCAGGGACATACCTGGCCTAATATCCTTGTAATTGACTTCTCAGGCAAAATTCCTGGGAAATATGAATCAAGATTTTGCAGAAAAAATCACTCTCTCTTCCTGAGGTAGACATAGAGCAAATTCTGAATCTAAAAAAAAAAAAATCAAAGCATTAAAAAACAAAAACAAACAACCCCAACTGTGTGCAGGAGTATCCATGTTCAGAGAAAATATTTTTATTCCTATCCTTGTTTTAGTGTCTCCAAATGCCAATCAATTAGGTTTCTTTTCTAAATTATTGGGGGCCTTTCAAGATTCAAATCAAGCTGGCCTTGTGGCAGACTGTATTAATCCCAGGATTTGGAAGGCAGAGATAGACAGCTATCTGTGAATTTGAAATCACCCTGATCTACACAGCACGTTTCAGGCCAGCTGCAATTATATAGTGGAAACTTAAAAAAATCATTATCGGAGGTGGGCATAGTAATGTACACCTATAATTTCATGACTCAGGAAGCCGATATAGGGGGTATCAAGTTTAAGGCCATCCTGAGCTACATGGTTTTTGAAAAAGCCAAAAGAGGGAATGGGAAAAATGTCTCAGGAATTAAAGACATTGGTTGCTTGTACTAAGAACCCAGATTCGGTTCCCAGCACTCAGTTTTAGGAGATTCAGCATCCTATTCTGAAGTCCACAGGCAACAGGCATGCATAAGACGTATATACATGCATGCAGCCAAGATAGCCATACACATAAAATAAAATAAATAAAATAATCATTAATCCAAAAGACGGTGATGGCGAAAAGGGGAAGGAGGGAGGGAAGGAGGGAGGGAGAACTGCATATCAGGACATGGTCTTTGAATGTGCATTTTTCTTGGTGGCTGGGTACTTTTTACAGCTTTTACCCAAGTATAGCAGAATGCTATCATAATGAGGGCCTTGCTTCATTTCTTACAGCTTTCTGAATTCAATAATCCTGGGTAATATGAATGAACTGTATCACTTCTGGAACTATACTAAAAACAGTCTACATCTTTGCCACAGAGACACCTGCACATCCATGTTTACTTCTGTACTGTTCACAGTGGTCAAGAAAGAGACTAGGTGTCCTTCAACAGATGACTGGATAACAAAATGTGGTGCATACACATTTAATTCAGTCACAATAAAAAAATAAAGTGCTCTCATTTCCTGAAAAATGAATACAACTAGAGATCATTATACTAAGAAAATCAAGAGAGATACCACGTTTTCTCTCATCTGTAGATCCTAAACTATCTAGATATGAACTCAGACAGATAAGTGGGTGTGAAAGTAGAAGGAGGCTAGTTTAGAAAAAAAAGCAACTTAGGGGAGGAAAGGATTCAAAGGGTGAATAATATAAAAAGTATGGGATAATCATGAATTAAACTATCTTTTAAAAATCCTTACAGAATAAGTACATGAAGGAAAGGAGGGAGAGAAGGAGAGAGAGTGGAAGAGGTATATTTACCTTTTCTACCAATACAGTGTACAGAGAGAACAAGGTCTCACAGGGGCTTTGTGGGAAGCATTTGCAAAATCTCTCTTTAACACCTTAGAAAAACCTGCTCATACTGGATTTCTAGGGGCTAATCCTCTACTTGCTTTGCTCAAAAGTGTCATCTTTCTCTTAAAGTCTCCCAGGTGGCAAAAAAACACCCAGGTTTAGTTGTGTGTTACTTAAAGAGGAGCAATATGATTGATTCTCCCAAAGCATCCCTAAAAATAAGAGGATACGTAATTCTTTGTGAAGGCTTATCTTAAACACTACAATCACTCACAGCAAGGTGGCGTGTGTGTGTGTGTGTGTGTGTGTGTGTGTGTGTGTGTGTGTGTGTGTCTGTGTGTGTCTGTGTCTGTGTCTGTGTCTGTGTCTGTGTCTGTGTGTCTGTGTGTGTTACAACATCTGTTGAACATGTGTTTGGACGTGAGTGTGGTGTAAAAGAATATCCTGTGTATAATTTCACCTACTGATTAATGAATGAGTAGAATGTAAATGTGTAGCTAATTTAGAAATCAAAAAATGCTGTGACATTCATCCCTTCACCAAGTGATAAACTGAACAGTACAAATGAAAACTGGGACAGCTTAACCATTAGCCTCCCACCAGATTTAATATGCTAAGAAATACATATTACCTAGGTAATAGATAGATGGTTTAGTAGGTAAGAGATCTTGCTATGCAAGCATGAGGACCTGAATTTGAATCCCCAGCACCAGACATAGGCAATCACACCTGTAACTCCAGCATTGCCGGGGAGGGATGCCAAGACAGATAGGCCCTAGTAGCTTACTGGCCCCAGCCTGGATGGAACAATAATCTTCAAGTTTACCTAGAAATGCCGTCTCAAGAGAATTAAGTAGAGTGCAATAGAAAAAGCAACCTGATATTTACCTCTGGCCTCCATATGTGTGATTTTGATATGTGTACTTACACACATATACACACACCACACACAAAATTAATTAAACACTAAAATGTATTACCTAGGAGTTATTCTTGCCAAGGTATGTTCACTTTGTTTAGGATCATGAGCAAGCACCAGAAAGGATGACAATGTAATGACATAAGCAAAGTAGCATTCCTCTTCTTCACCACTATTCCACTTGGGACAAATAGCCATGAGCATTGGCCAGCTGTTCTATACACTGTAGTTTTTTTAAGAAATATTTTAATGTATTTTCTATTTTATGTGCATTGATGTTTTGCCTACCTGTATGTCTATGTGAGGGTGTCAGATCACCTGGAACTGGAGTTACAGACGGTTATGACTGCCATGTAGATGCTGTGAATTGAACCCAGGTCCTCTGTGAGAGTAGCCAGTTCTCTTCTTAACCACTGAGCCATTTCTCCAGGCCCCACTGTAGGATTTTTAACAGCATCCTTGAGCATCTATACTCACTCACTTAATGGCCCATCCTGATGGTCATTTTTTTTTCGGAGCTGAGGACCGAACCCAGGGCCTTGTGCTTGCTAGGCAAGTGCTCTACCACTGAGCTAAATCCCCAACCCCTGATGGTCATTTTTATTGTACTTAACAGGTGTTTAGGATCAGTAAAGTTGGGTGTATATACAAGAATATTTCCAGACAAGATTTGAGATGATCTACTCTGCCACATCCTCTCCAGCAGGAAGGACTGAAACCTCTTGAAGCCATTAACCAAAATGAATCCTTCTTGTATTTACTAATTAAACTTCAGGCATTCTATCACAAACCAAAAAAAAATCTCCAGATATTATCATATTACCAATATCCTCGTAAGGCTGGCATGTTTATCTCTGTCTTTTCCCCTTACAGCATATTGAAAATTGTTGGTATCAGAAAACAAGCTCTGCTCTTGAAAACCAGCAAACCATGAAAAAGAGACAAGGAAAAAGAAAACATGAAGGTAGGTACTAAACTCCATACACAAACCCGGACCACACATGGAGTAGACCATATCTCAGGTAGGAAGAACAAAGATAAATCCATGAAGAAACAGAGAATTTAAATTTGATTTCTTAGTGAGATTGTGTGCACACATTGGCTGCTATTTTCAGCACACATGTTATGTAGTTCTATTTGCCATTGCCATGTGGCGAAAGAAAGTTGCTTGAGGGGGTGGAGATGTAGCACAGTTAGCAGAATGACTTCCTAGCATGTCCAAAGCCCTAAGTCCTAGCCCCAGCACAACACTGAACCAAGCGTTTTTAGTGGCTCACCCAGTGATCCAAAAACTGGGAAGTGAAGGCAGATCAGAAGTTTAAAGCTGCCCTCAGCTACCCAGTAAACCCCAGGCTAGCCTCACAGACATGAGGCCTTATCTTAAAAGAGAGTTGGGAGAAAAGTGGAAAAAGAAGAAGGAATAAATATTCATTTGAGACTACAGAAACCCCATAGCCTATCTTCTGTGAAGTAATGTTTAATCTCTGTTGTGTTGGAGATGCCTTTTTGTGTTACTGTGGATGGAACCTAGTGGTAGTGCTAGGCTCTACCACTGAACACCACCACCGTCACCTTGCGTGTTTTTGAGACAGGGTCTTGTGCAGCTCAGGCTGACATTTAACTCATGATCCTATGTGATATGCCAACCTCTACAGAGAAAAGCTTTCTGGGAACTTTCTTCAAAAATTTCTCAGCTTGGGATAGTAGTGCACGCCTTTAATCCAAGCCCTTGAGAGGCAGAGGAAAGCAAATCTCGGTGTATACCCACCTGGTCTAGTGAGTTCCGCGCCAGCCAGAGTTACAACAAGTGATGCTGTCTCAAAAAAATTACTGAGGCTTAATTAAATCTCTAACCCATCATCTTCGATGTGGTTTATCATGAGACAGCAAGCACTGAAAATGGTTTAGTAATTTGGGGCTCTACTTTGTATGGGCTCTACACATTTTTCCATAAATATACTCTGATCTCATGCCTGATCCTCCCCACCTCCCTACCCACCCAAATCCACACTTCTCTCTCCCTCTCTCCCCTCCTCCTCCATCCTCCTCTCTCTCTCCTCTCTCTCTCTCTCTCTCTCTCTCTCTCTCTCTCTCTCTCTCTCCTCTCCTCCACCATCGTCCCTCCCCATTCCCTTCCTCCATCTCTTCTCCCTCCAACTCTCATTAGAAAATAAACAGGCATCTAAAATAAAAACAAACAGAATATGACAAAACAGAAAAAAAGTGTCCAAAAAAGCACAAGAAATACATACAGACACAGAGAGATACATATCCATACATGCAGAAATCCCATAAAAAACACAAAATCGGAACCTATAATCTATAAGTAAAAGACATATGAGGCAAAAAAAGAAAAGAAAAGTGCTCAGACAAAGCATTATGAGACAAAAAAAAAATCTAAAAATACCACTTAGTTTGTTTTGACACTCTCATCTTGTAACGATATAGTTGGCAGCCTAAGATTCTTACCTGCACATGCTATGCATACATTTTCCTCTTTGAACAATGCACCTAGCAACACACTAATAGCACAGGACCCACACTTCCATCAAACTGCACATACCCGGTTCTGAACAATGGAATCGTTTCCCTTTCCCTTAACAACCTTCAAGTTTAAACAGGTTCTATTCAATCCTACTCCAGTTATGTCTCGGTCTGAAGGTTAGGGGGGGCAATCCAGCCTAGGCTGGTTGGAGAAGTGGTTATATAGCTTAATATATCAATCAAAATAAAGATGTACCCAGCCCTTTCCCTTAGTAACCAGCTCCTCCTTCCTTTAGACTCTGAAAATCTGAAAAAATCTGAAATTAAAAATGGAGCCCTGGAATAGCCTCACTCATGTGGCCCTCTGTGAATCTTGACAATGTTTCTGACCTTTATTACTACTTTGCTTTTAAGACAGTTTCTTTGATACCGTGTGAACTGCAGTGAACTTGTATTGCATTCTTAAATAAGAGGGCAAGAACCTGGAAACACCAGGCCCAGCCCTCAACCACTAATTACAATCACAATAAAATGACTGCGATGCTAACTTCTTTTTGGTAGGAAGCATTGCTTCCTCTTTTGCTTCCTTCCTTCTCTTTGGTTCATGTTACTGAAAATGTATGTGTACATGAAATAATTGTGTATATGAAATAATTACTGAAAATGTTTGTGTACATGAAATAATTGACCCGAATTTGGGTTGTGGAGAACAGAAAGAAAAAAAAAGTTAAACACTATATTTTTCAAAACTAAAATTCATGACCTGAAAGTAATCTCAGTGAAACCATTTATATGTGAGAATCTAGCAAGAGGAGGGTAAGAGACAGAGTAATGTTGGCTTGTAGATTTCTCTGTATACACACATAGCTTTATAATTTTTTATTTTCTTTTTCTCTCCATCTTTATTAAATTGGGTATTTATTCATATTTCAATTGTTATTCCCTTTCCCGGTTTCCAGGCCAATATCCCCCTAACTCTTCCCCCTCCCCTTCTATATGGATGTTCCCCTCCCTTCCCTCCCCCCCACCCCCCCAACAATCCGTTCACTGGGGGTTCAGTCTTAGCAGGACCAAAGGGCTTCCCCTTCACTGGTGCTCTTACTAGGCTATTCATTGCCACCTATGAGGTCAGGTCCAGGGTCAGTCCATCTTATAGTCTTTTAGGTAGTGGCTTAGTCCCTGGAAGCTCTGGTTGTGGCATTGTTTGTACATATGGGGTCTCGAGCCCCTTCAAGCTCTTCAGTCCTTTCTCTGATTTCTTCAGCGAGGTCCCATTCTCAGTTCAGTGGTTTTGCTGCTGCGTGCGCCTCTGTATTTGCCATATTCTGGCTGTGTCTCTCAGGAGAGATCTACATCTGGTTCCTGACAGCCTGCACTTCTTTTTCTTTTCCTTTTTTTATTTTTTATTTTTTTTTGCTTTTCTTTTTTCTTTTTATTGGATTTTTGTAATTTACGTTTCAAATGTTATTCACCTTTCCAGGCTTCCCATCCATAACCCCCCTATCCCATACCCCCTACCCCTGCTTCTGTGAGGGTGCTCCCCCATTCACCCACCTACCCTCCCCTTCCCACCTTACCACCCTGACACATTTGCCTACACTGGGGCATCCAGCCTTGGGCTTCTCCTCCCATTGATGCCCAACAAGGCCGTCCTCAGCTGCATATGCAGCTGGAGCCATGGGTCTGTCCATGTCTACTCTTTGGATGGTGGTTTAGTCCCTGGTTGATAGGTATTGCTGTTCTTATGGGGTTGCAAATCCCTTCAGCTCCTCCAATCCTTTCTCTAACTCCTCCATTGGTGACCCCGTTCTCAGGTCAATGGTTGGCTGCGAGCATCTGCCTCTGTATTTGTCATGCTCTAGCAGAGCCTCTTAGGAGAGCAGCTATATCAGACTCCGTCAACATGCATTTCTTGGAATGCAATATTGTCTGGGGTTTGGTGGCTGTATGTATGTGGCTAAATCTCCAGGTGGGCAGTCTCTGGATGACCATTCCTTCAGTCTCTGCTCTAGACTTTGTCTCCATATCTCCTCCCATGAACATTTTTGTTCCCCCTTCTGGAAAGAACTGAAGCATCTGCACTTTATTTGTCCTTCTTCTTGAGCTTCATGTGGTCAGTGGATTGTATCTTGGGTAATCTGAGCTTTTGAGCCAATATCCACTTACAACTGAATACATACCATGTGTGGTTTTTCTATAATTGGGTTACTTCACTTAAGATGATATTTTCTAGTTCCATACATTTGCCTATGAATTTCATGAAGTCATTGTTTTTAATAGCTAACTAGTACTCCATTGTGTAAATGTACCACATTTCCTGTATCCATTCCTCTATTGAGGGACATCTGGGTTCTTTCCAGCTTCTGGTTATTATAAATAAGGCTGCTATGAACATAGTGGAGCTTGTCTCCTTGTTTTATGTTGGAGCATCTTTGTGTATATGCCCAGGAGTGCTATAGCTGGGTCCTCAAGTAGTACTGTGTCCAATTTTCTGAGGAATCTCCAGACTGATTTCCAGTTTTGTTTCCTCCATCTTTATTAAATTGGGTATTTCTTATTTACATTTCAATTATTATTCCCTTTCCCGATTTCCAGGCCAACATCTCCATAACCCCTACGCCTCCCCTTCTATATGGGTGTTTCCCTCCCCATCTTCCCCCCATTACTGCGCTCCCCCCAAGAATCCCGTTCACTGTGGGTTCAGTCTTGGCAGGACCAAGGGCTTCCCCTTCCACTGGTGCTCTTACTATAGCCTGCACTACTTTGCTTCATCCATCTTATCTAGTTTGGTGGCTGTATATGTATGGGCCACTTGTGGGGCAGGCTCTGAATGGGCGTTCCTTCAGTCTCTGTTCTAAACTTTGCCTCCTATTCCCTCCTCCTCCTAGGTATTCTTGTTCCCTTTTAAAGAAGGGTAAACATTTAAAGTTTTGGTCCCATCCTTCTTGAGGGAAGGGGCTAGGGGATGTTGGCCTGGAAACGGGGAAAGGAATAACATTTGAAATGTAAATAAGAAATACCCAATTTAATAAAGATAGAAAAAAAACTCCTTCATGGACAAAAAAAAAATGTTGGGCTTCATAGCTTTGCTCCACACAAAAGCTTATTATTGGGGTTATGAGAAAACTATATTTTGGGGAGAGTTTCCAATGATGAGATTTTTTTTTCTTTTGATAGGAACTGTTCTGTGAAAAATAAGTCATTGCATGGAAAAATGAAAGAATAGCTTCTATAAATTATCACAAATTGTGAGAAGGTGAATGGACAAGGAAAGATGGAGTTTTTGTGTTAAGGTAGATTCTGATCAGACTGAGTTCAAGAAACCTGGTGGGAGAACTGACAGAAGGACTAGAGGAGCTGAGGGCAATTGCAACCCATTGGAAGAACATCATAGGCTGGCCCGACCACCCAGTTCTCCCAGAGTCTATACCACCAACCAAGGAGTGTACCTGGAGGGATCCATGGCTCCAGATAAATATGTAGCAGAGGATGGCCTTGCCTGACAGCAATGGGAGGGGAGGCCCTTGGTCCGGGGGAGGTTTGATGCCCCAGCATAGAGGGATGCTGAAGCTGTGGGGCAGGAGAGTGTGGGTGTGTGGGGAAGCACTCTTATAAGGGCAAAGGGGAGAGAGGAGGGCAGATGTGGAATGGGGAATTGGTGGAGGGGTAACTGGGAAGTGGGATATCATTTGAAATGTAAACAAATGAAATGATTAATAATAATAATAATAATAATAATAATAATAATAATTTTTAAGGGTAGATATTGTACCACCTCTTATCACAAACACTGTGATGATGCTGGAGAAATGACTCAAACATTAAAACCACTGGCTGCTTTTCTAGAGGACCCAGGTTTAAGTCTCAGTATCTACATGATCTACACGAGCATCTATAACCCCAGTTCCAGAATATATAATGACCCTTCTGGCCTCAATTGGCACCTGTCATGCACATGTGTAAAAATATACATGAAGGCGAAACACCCATAAAAATAAACAAATAAATAAATAAAATATTTAAATAGATAAACAAATCACAAACATTGCGAGATTTTGGGTGGAAGAGTTTAAAACCATGTGTAAAATACCACATCTACTTTCTTTGCTTATCTCTTCTACAATATTACAGCCTTCATTCCATATTCTATGAGACTATCAAGAGCTATTGTATTTTTTCCACTCTGTTTCAGTATGTGTGCAGAGGAAAGGGGAAAATGTATTTATCTCCAAGTACTATGCAATTGCAATATAGGATCAGGGAGATAACTTACTCAGAAAAGCTCTTTCTGCACAAGAAGAAAAATCTCAATTCATTCAAATTCCCAGCACTGAAGAGGGAAAGACAGAAGGATCCCTGGGTTTTAATGACTAGGCAGGCAAAATTAATCACTGAGCCTCAGGTTCCAGTGAGAGATCCTTTCTCAAAAAAGGTATATGGCCATAAAAGAATCCAGGCAAGAAAGCTTCATATTGCTTGTCTTTAGGACTCCCACCAACATAAAAATTAAAAGACCCATCTCCTTATACAAAATAGTATAGTGTTTGTATATAGCTTACATACAGAATCCCATATAAATCATCTCTAAATGACCTATAATACCAAATTCAATGTAATGCTATGCAAGAGTTGCTATCATGAAACCAGAGAAATTGCTCAGTGGGTAAAATTATTTGCCACACAAGCCTGACAACTGAGTTCAATTCCTGGAAATATCACCCACTCCCTTAAAAAAAATAGATTCAGTTAAATGCATCTCTAATCCCAGTACTCCTAATGTAAGATGGGAGGCAGAGGTGAAAGAATCTGCCAGGAAGCTCTCAGGCAAACTAGTCTAGAATAGCTATCTCAGCAGCAAAAATAACCAGATAGGCCTTGCCTTAAAGCAACGTTAAAGGCAAGAAAGTTATTCTCTAACTGCCACACTACCATGGCATGAGTGCACCCTCATATAAACACACACACACACACACACACACACACACACACACACACACACACACACACACACATTAAATATTTTAAGAAGAGATGCTTAGGGAACAACAACATGAAAAAATATATGCTTGGTGAAAAGGCAGTTATTTTTTCTTTCTAGATTTTCTAGATTTTCCATTCAAAGTTAGTTAAATTCACAAATGCAAACCTAGCAGATAAAGAGCGGGTACTATATCTTTCCATTCATATGGAATTATTATTATTGTTGTTGTTATAATATTTGAGACAAGGACTCACTACATATCCCTGGTTGGCCTGAAACTTACTATGTGGACCAGGCAGCCCTTCGACTCAAAGATATCTGCCTCCTAAATGCTGTAATTAAAGGCATGTGCCACTATACACCAATTATAGAGCAGTGTTGATAAGCAATGTAAATGCAGACAGGTTTTGTGCTCAGTTTAATTCATTGATCTTGCTATAGCAATGCCTTGCTCCTCTTGGTAAGTACAAAGCCAACAAATAAAGCCTGAAGATAAGGAACAGTGGTGGAAATTTTATTTATTATGTGCAGTAGGCAGAAGTTCTTCTGCAAATATTATCCTGTTTGAATGTGAACCTGGGGTTTTATTTGAAGAATCTATAGGTAGGAAAACACACTAGGCACAAACTAGCCAAAGCTCAGTTTACGATGTACATTACCTGATTTAGCATGCTCAACTTATTAGCTACACAAAAGAGCATGCAATTTAAAACGTATGTTACTGAGCATGCTCAATTTAAGTTGTAACATGCTCAGTTTAAGACATTTGATCATGCTCAACTTAAAGTCTAGTTTAAATAGAAAAATGGTGAAAACGTGCTTAGTTCATGGTCTCAGAGTGTTATGAACACAATAGACCTTTCCAGTAAGAAATCAATCTGCACACCTAAGAGATCAGTAAAGGAAAAGCTCTTTAATCATGTTTGTCTGGCTCTGGCTACTGCTCAAAGAAGAGCTAGCCTTGAATAGAAGATTTTACTAACTTATATACCTTAGGCTTATGCATTTCATGTACAGTGTTAGACTTAAATATCTTTTACATCTAGGACCCAGGTGATACTTTGAACACTTTAAACAGAGACAGGAGACTACAAGTCTGGTCACATGGGCAGATATGAGATTTGCAAAGCTAAGAGATTGCCAAAATTATTTCTTTAGTACATCCAGGTTGTTCTTTTTGAATAGTTGTCACTCAGGGTTATCTTGCTCCTCTGACAGAATTTTATTTTCATTATGAAGAGAACTGGGAGCATTATGGCAGGCAAGTACTTCACATTGGTTTGTGACCCTGCATACCTGACCCACCTATAAGGGGCACTTTCTTTGGGGATGGACATACTGGCTGAACAATCCTAGTGAACAAACCTTTGCACGCTGGCACCATAAATGTTGCTTCTCTGTAACAGCCCTGGTTAGCAGACCATTTATCTTTGGGGCATTTTGGAGACAGGAGCTCCTTAGCTAAATTCTATTCTTGGTGATTCAATGTCTCCTAAGCATAACCTTTACAAGACTGATTCTATTACTTTGAGTTTCTTTTTACTTCAAGAGTGCTGGCTTAAAACACTAAAATGGCAAGCTGGGACATTTCTGAGAAGGCTTAGTTTATTTCGTGAAAATAGTGGACAGGAATACACCTGGGCATGTTCATTTTGTGTCATAAAAACGACAGGCAAAAACACTTGTCACTGAGCTTGGTGACCTGAGTTCAATCCTCAGATCTGATGTGGTAAAAACAGCAGTGTCACATCTTGGTTTTACTCTAGGCCCTGCCACTTATATAGCTATTTCTGTTTGTTTCAGCAAATGCACAATTTTTGAAAATATGACAGATTTTTACCCATAACCATTAGACCTCAATACTCCCAATTTTCTTATACCCAGAGCTACCACAAATATCAACAGTACTGCTGGTCCTCTGGCCTAGAAACTGCTAGAAATAAACAAGATGAAGTAGGGTATCACATAAGGAAGAATATGTTGCTCAAGTCCCGATCAGTACTTTTCACCTTGTTTCCATCAATGTCTGATTCACAGTTTTATGTTGTCCAGGGTGTTTGGAGATAGGATAAAGTTGATCTATATCCTCTTTGTATATCATGTTCAGTGACAGTGAAGCCCAGCAAAAAAAGGAGACATGTGTGCCCCCCTCTGACTAGCAGATTAACACTAAAAAATCACAAAAATATAAAAAATATTTTTTTTATTTTTAACAGTTTTTCCATACAAACTATTTTGATCATATTCATTCCACTCCCCCAGCTCCTTCAAGATCCTCTCCACCTCCCTACCCATCTTTTTTCACTTGTACCATTAGTATGGTTAAAGGGAATTCAAGTGTTGGGAATTGAAGCTGACCTCTCAAGTAAAGTTAAGAGGCTCCCTTCCACTTCCAAATGGTCAAAAGAAGGACTTACAGTCAAAAAGCCTACCAGGCCTGAGATAGGTGGTGATTTTACATCCCACAAAAATCCCAATTCTTTTCTTTTTCCAAGATGAGTCATCTTTGAGACCTCATTTTCTGAAAGTCACATTTTTTTCAGCCTCTGTAACAATGTGGTGGCACATGCCTTTAATCCCAGCACTTGGACCACAGAGGAAGGCAGGAAGGCAGATCTCTGTGGGTCCAAGGGCAGCCTGGCCTACAAAATGAATTCCAGAGTTATATAAAGAGATCTTGTTTAAAAAAATAAAAAGGACTCCTCAACGACTGCTATGGAGGTTGTCCCTGAAGTTGTTGCCTGCCTGTGGATCCTGTTCCCCTAACTGAGCTGCCTTGTCTGGCCTCAGTGGGAGAGGATGCACCTAGCATTGCAGAGACTTGATGTGCCAGAATGGCATGATACCCAGGGGTGTCCTCCATTCTCTCAGAGAAGAGGAGGGGGAGAGGGGAGAAACTATGTAGGACAGAACTGACAGGGGAGCAGCAATCAGGATGTAAAGTGAATAAAAAATAAAAATAAAAATTTAAAAAGTCTCTAACAGAGATAAGGGAAGCAATCTGGGACCCTGGGCCCATTACCCTCTAGAAAGAAGCTGCCTCTTAGGTAAAGTTACAAATGTCCTTGCCTTTGTCTGTGAATTGACTGATAAGCACAGACATGGGGGAGCTGAGGGAAATTAGACTCCCTACCCTTGCCAACACTCTAAATAAATACACCTTTTCCTTTGCCAATTTCCATTTTTTCTTATTTATTTTTATTTTAAGTGTATGAGTGCTTTACCTGCGTGTATATAAGTATAGGACATGTGGATTTATGCACTTAAGTGCCCAGTCCTGTTGGAACCCAGCCAGCAAGGCTTTAGGGAAGTTTGCTGAAAGAAAAAATAAAACCTTTATATAGAGGAGTTGTGTGCATGTTTGTGTTCATGTGGGCATGTATGTTGGTGTGTGTGTGTACATACATGTACATGTGTAGAGCCCAGACGACAACGTCAAGTATCATTCCTCAGGAGGCATCTACCTTATAGTGCATGTTTGTATGTGTGCACTCACAGGAATACATACTTGTGTATGCATTGTGAAGAGGTCAGAGGCCAGTACTCTTTGTCTTCCTCAGTCATTCTCCATTTAATTTTTGGGGATAGGATCTTTCACTGACCTGGAGCTCACCAGTTCAACTATGCAAACTGGTCAATGAGTTCCAATGATCTTCCTATCTCCATCTCCCCACCTCTAGAATTACAGATACCTGCTAACACTCTAGCATTCTTTGTGGATGCAGAAGATTAAACTTAGATCCTCCTGCTTGTTCCATATGCTGGCTAATTTTATGTCAACTTACCACAACCTCGAGTCTTTTGGAAAGAATGACTTGCTATCATTGAGAAAGTGCATCCATATGATTGGACTGTAGGCAACCCTATAGGGCATTTTCTTAATTAATGGTTAATGTCAGAGGGCTAAGACCATTGTGGGTGATGCCACCCCTAGCCTGGTAGTCCTGGCTGCTATAAAAAAAGCAAGCTGAAAGAATCATGAGGGAACAAGCCAGTAAGCAGCACTCATCTATGGCCTCTGTATCAGTTCCCGCCTCCAGGTTCCTTCTTTGAGTTCCTTTCTTGAGTTTCCTGGATGATGGACTTATGAGCTATCAGGAATAATAAACTCTTTCCTCCACAAGTTGATTTTTGACCATGGTGTTTTATCATGATAGAAATCCTAACTAAAACATTTGGCAATCACCTTATAGATGAGCCACCCTATAACCCCATACTGTGACTCCTAATAGATGGTAGGAGCTCTAAAATTCTGCTTCATATCAAACATGCTTCCATTTCAATTCTCTAAATTTGGGGTTATACAGACAGAAGGTGGCTGCCAGTCCTCATAGCTATAGAATCCCTACAATCCATCTATCTATGTGGCTTTCTTGTATTGTCAACTCCAAAACACAATCAGTACTTGGAAAAAGCAGATCATCGCAGTTGCTGTAAAATGCCTTGGCAGCATCTGACAAAGAGATGGAAGGGTTTGTATTAAAGCTGGCAGAACATACATCCTGTTAAAAGTGACAGGGTGATCCCCAGGGTAGCATATGTTCTTGTCAGAGAGACGAGCCATTGACAATGGTAAAAATGAGTTTCCATTAGTGCCATCCACAGAGACCATGTGGAGAGAAGTCTGTGCAGCTGATTGTTTCAACCCAATTCTAAAGGCAATTGCTAGTGCTGGAGAAGAGGAGCAAGCTTTTATCATCAGAACTTTCCACATTGTTGCTAATGATGGCTACAGCAATTTTGGTGGTAAATTCTGATGACATTTCTGTGAGATCTAATCCTGTTAGCAATACTTTCTGGGCAGCCCTGCTGTCTGCATCACACATCACCTTGCAAGCAAATATTCGCTATTCTGCCCTATTGGTGACAACAGGAATGGAGATGAAGCTCCATGCTGTCACAGGCAGCAGGAGTTCCTATAATCTAATCTTTTATGGACCAAATCCTTAGCTTTGATGTAATAAAATAACTTCAGGACAAGCCAGTGTGAAGCACAGTTGGGGTTTATAAAAATATTTTAATATAGATTTTAAGCACAAAGGTTAAGAGAATTTTAAAGACAGACCTTAGAGTGTGGGTGTGAACTTTTATTTTAAAAAAAAAGTCCTGCTCCAGGCAGTGGTGTTGCACACCTTTAATCCCAGCACTCAGGAGACCATCAAATGACCTCTGAGTTTGAGACAAACCTGGTGTACAGAGTGAGTTTTAGGAAAACCAGAGCTACACAGAGGAAACCCCATTGAAGAGAGAGAGGTGGGGAGAGGAAAAGAGAGGAGAGGAAAGAGAAGTTGTGGTAAGGTCATGATTTTCTATCTTTTCAAGAGTCACTCGAGGGGGTTAAAATGCACTGAAGATTCATTTTGGAAGTGGTAATGTAGCTCAGTTAGCAAAGTGCTTGCCTGCTACTTTGCATAAAACCCTGTGTTGAATCCCCAACACTGTATAAACGGGGCATAATGGCATCTGTAATCCCAGCACTGAGGAGATAGAGGCAGGAGGACTGTAAGTTTAAGGTTATCGTTGGAGAAATCAAGGGCAGAGTGGGATACATGAGAATCTTTCTAAAAATAAGGAGGAAAAAGAGGAGGAGGAGAAGACTCAGTCATATATTTGGAAGTTGCTGTTGACACTGATCATCTCAGCCTATTGGTTGGATGGCTGACACATGATCCCTTCAACATGGAGACTAAATTCCAAGAGTAAATATTCAGGGAGGAGATGACTGCCAAATTCTACTCATTAAATGGAAGGTGGGGGAGGGGGAAAATACCACTCAGATTTAAAAAGAAAATAAATAAATTCTACCTTCTGATGTGAGGATTAAAACTTCTAGAAAGTATACGTAGAATACAAAAGTTGGCAATGATTGACAACTGGCTATAATAAGTGATGAGGTAGTTACACAGAACACTCATCCTATCTCCAACAGAAGTGTTACTGGGCACAGCTGTGAAGTCACCAAATATATGTGCCATTAGCTACTATAGATCTTCAGATGCAAACAGCCACAGGATGCTTAAAAAGAAAAAGACTTGTTCTTTCATCCACCATACCATTACTAAACAGAGGCTAATCTCAAATCTCTAGAAACCCCAGAATAAATTTCTACATGATTATCTCAGAGGAAATGCCCAATATCCTTTGCCCAAAAGAATTAAAATGAGAAATTGCAACATGTTTATAACCCAGTATTTCTTTCCTCACATGCCGGCTACATAGCAGCAGAGCAATAATTTTCCACTTGTTATGTGCTAAATATTTTAATTACATTTTGAAGTAAGCAGTATTCCAGGAAAGATAAATAGTCAAAGACGAGGTAATTAATTTTTGAAGGTAACCATACTAATATATGCATATTTCATACTAGAAATTAATTATTCTCAAGACAACTGTCTTTTCCCTTGTAAATTAGGACATTTTTCCCTCTAATTAGTTGAAATTGCCTGTAGGAGATTCTCACCACTGAGCCGTGGAATTTCCTTCGGCAGGTAATTCCAGTTACCAGTGAGAGGAGCTTAAAATAGAAAAAGCAGAAGCTTGGATTTTAGTATGTCTCCTCCATGGAGCACAGATACAGAAATATCAGGTGAGGCTTTTTCATGTGGTGATAACTTTGAGGACTATGTCAATGTTCCATTTCCTTGAGGGTATTGATGATAGATAGATAGATAGATAGATAGATAGATAGATAGATAGATAGATAGATAGATAGACAGACATACAGACAGAAGCATAGGCAGATAGGTAAATGAAGATCAATAAATATATGCATAAATATATGATAGATGGATAAACACATCCATAAATAGATACAAGAAACACATAGATACATAGATGCTAAAAAATAAATTATATATGACTACATGAAAGGATGTATAGACACTTGCTGCTTTTCCAGAGAATCCAGGTTCTGTTCCCAGACCCCATGTAAAGCAGTTCACAACTTTCTGCCTAGATTCAGGTGACCTAATGTTCTCTTCTGGACTCTGTTGTTATCTGCACACACATGGCTTATAGTCACACAGACACAAAGACACAGAAACTGACACATACACACACACACACACACACACACACACTTTTTAAAGAAGTCCTTGACTTGCCACTTTCCCTGAGAACTAGTTGTCATGGTACTAAAAGGTACCATGCAAGCTTCTAAAGGAGGAAGGCATGCAACAGTTCTGCCTAGATATGATGCCTATGGATCACATCAATGGCCAACATAGCACAATAATCCTAAGAGTGTAGTAGTGGCATGCATACCTTGGTGGGAACCAACAGCTCTCTAATGGGACTTGAGGCCCTTTCAAGAAGAAGGAAAACATGCCTAGTACTGGAAACCTAGTTAACTTGCTCAGTGCTAGTGAAGTCATGGTTACTGGAAAAAATATCACTTTCAATTTATTAAACCAGCATAATCCCTAATAATAATCTATAAACATTTGTCCTTAGACCTACATATAATTGTAATCTATCTTCATCCCTCATCCAGGAAACTTCTCTTTGCAACAGATGAAGACCAATACAGAAAACCACAAGCGATCAAATGCAGTGTTATAGAACCCAATCCCAACTGATATATCTACGAAATGATTCCTGCCCTAAAGCTCAGAGAACACTGAGCAAGAAAAGATGAAAGTATTGTAAGAGCCAGGGGATCAGAGAGTTTTCTGTTATATTGTATGTTCTATTAGTATCAAAATGCTACACCCATAAAGTCTCACGAACATGGCTGCTCATATGTGACCTCAACAAAAATGACACCAATAGACATGCCAAAGTGGACAAGGAAAAGCCCATTAGACCTCAACGATACACAAAGAACTGTAAGCAATTGAATAAAGCTGGATCAGAAGTACATCTATTGGTATGTCAAAAGGTCTGTCCTGAAAACATGCAAACATACAACAATATACACCCAGATTATATTTAGGAATATATATACATATTCATACATGTATATGCATGCAACAACAGTGAAAAGGAGGCCATGAATTTGAAGAGTGAGTGGGGTTATATGGGAAGGTTTGGAAGGAAAATAGAAGAAAGAAGCATTGTGATTATATGATGATCAAAAAAGAAGCACTTAAAGAAATGTTCAACATCCTTAGTCATCAGGGAAATGCAAATCAAAACAACTCTGAGATTTTACCTCACACCATTCAGAGTGGCTACAATCAAAACTGAAGCAACAACACATTCTGGTGAAGATGTGGAAAAAGAGGAACACTCCTCCATTGCTGGTGGGATTGCAAACTGGTACAACCACTCTGGAAATCAGTCTGGAGGTTCCTCAGAAAATTGGAAATAGATCTACCTGAAGACCCAACTATACCCCTCCTGGGCATATGCCCAAAAGATGCCCCACCGTACCACAGTGACACAAGCTCCACTATGTTCATAGTGGCCTAATCTGTGAGAGTCAGAAGCTAGAAACAACCAAAAGTCGCTCAACTGGAAAATGGATCCAGAAAATGTGGTTTATTTACGCAAGTGAAATATTGTTCGGCTAATAAAAACAAGGACATCATGAATTTTTCAGGCAAATGGATGGAACTAGAAAATACTATCCTGAGTGAGATAACCTAGACCCAAAAGGACATACGTGATATGTACTCACTGATAGGTGAATATTAGCCATAAAGCACAGAATACCCATGATACATCCCATAGACTCATAGAAGTTAAACAAGAAGGAAGGCCCAAGCAAAGATGCTCGAATTACACTTTGAAGGAGGAACAAAATAGTCATAAAAGGCAGAGGGTGATAGAGGGGAGGGTGGGAGAGGGGAGGGAGAGGGGAATGGGGAAAGCAGGATCAGGTGTACAGAAAGACAGGAGAGAGACCCAGAAGGCCAGGAAAATGAATAGAAATCTGCAGCTGTCAGTGGTGGGGGTGGGTAGAATTTTTAGGAAGTCCCAGAGATCTGAGGTGGGGGAGGCTCCCAGGAATCAGTGTGGGTGACCTTAGCCAAGATGCCTAACAGTGGAGACCTGGAGCCTAAAGAAGCCACCTCCTATAGCCAGGCAGGACCTCCAGAACACCAACACACCCACAAAAGTTTCTACCCAAAATCTGCCCTGTCTAAAAGAAATGCAAGGACAAAGATGGAACAGAGACTGAAGGAGTGGCCCAGTTTGAGAGCCCATGGACAAACACCAATCCCTGACATTGTGATACTCTGTTATGCTTATAGACAGGAGCCTAGCATGTCTGTCCTCTGAGAGACTCTACCCAGCATCTGACTGAGACAGATGCAGATACCCACAGCCAAACACTGGAAAGTCAGCAACTCTTATGGAAGAGCTGGGGGAAGGATTGAAGGCCCTAAATGGGATAGGAACCCCACAGAAAGACCAACACAGTCAATTACCCTAGACTGCTTGGAGCTGTCAGAGACTAAGCCACCAACCAAAGAACACATACAGACTGGAATGAGGCACATGGCACATATGTAACAGACAGGCAGTTCAGTCTTCATGTAGGCTCCCCAACAACTGGAACAGAGGCTCTCCCTAAAGCTGTGGCCTGACTGTGGTATCTGTTCCCCCAACAGGACTGTCGTGTCTAGCCTCAGTAGGAGAGGATGTGCCTACTCTGGCAGAGACTTGATGCACCAGGGTAGGAGGATACTGAGGGGGTCCTACCCTCTCAGAGGAAAATGGGAGGGGGAAAGGTCTCTGTAAGGGGGCCGGGAGGGGCAGCATTTGAGATATAAATAAATAAGTAAATATTTTATTAAAAAGCAGGCTGAGAAAGCCATGGAGAACAAGCTAGTAAGCAACACCCCTCCATGGTCTCTGCACTCCTCCTGCCTCCAGGTTCTTGCCCTACTTGAATTCCTGCCCCCACTGCATTTGATGATGAACAGTTAATGTGGAACTGTAAGTGAAATAAGTCCTCTCCTCCATGAGTTGCTTTTGGTCATGCTGTTACATTACAGCAATAATCACCCTAACTAGAACAGATGTATAGATAGATAAAGATATAGGTGGATGGATAGATGACAGATAACTGTAGGACAGATGCATAGATAGATAGATAGATAGATAGATAGATAGATAGATAGATAGATAGATAATAGAAACAAGGATACATACAGAAAATATAGGTAGATAATAGATGAGTAGAAAGAAAGAAAAGAGTATGGATACATAGACAAATGATTTATATTATAAATAGTACATTTATATACAATGATAAATATATAGTATATACATAAAATGTTAATTGATCATTGGGTCTGTACATGTATATCATCTCTGGAAGATTTAGATAAAATACTTTGTTACAATGATATCCAAATATTATGTGCATGATATCCATACTTAAGAATATATCCATGCAGAGGCTGAGAGACTAGACTGAGTTTTGCAAAACCAAGGATCCCAGATTTAAGGCTGCTTGCTGATAGTGAGGAAATAGAAAGCATCCAAGAGGCAGTTAGCAGTTCCCTCATTTGGGGTCTTGTAAGCCATTGAATAGTATTTATATCATCATTGGATGTACACACAGATAGCATCATGGCAAGTATCTGATAAAAACCTTGGGCGAGATTACACAGGAACTTACAAAGACCTAGGGGAAGTCAGCCTCCGCTTTTATCTCTTCTTTGCCAGGAAGCTTAGAAGCAGAAGTTGCAGGGGGCTGGAAACCTTCAGAGACTGAAAAGGCTTCAGTAGAATGTGTGCTTTCAGCAATGACACACAGATGCTGGATTTCCTCACTCTGCTTTTGTTGTTCTTCACAATTGACTGTCTTAAGTTACTCTCAGGCCAGGCATGTTTATGTGAAAATACTGGGGTTGGGGAGCATGGAGAATGTCACATTTCTGTTTATTTATAGGTCTAGGCCTTTTAGGGCATAGATGACTTAAGATCTTTGTCCTTACCTGGAAGTAACAAAGGCCCCAGGCCTGGCCTCCCAGAGCACCCCAGCCTTATTTAAAGCTATTTGGAAGCCAAGGACATTTTCCTGAATCCATTCCAAACGAGAAAGAAGATGCTGAGGCCTGATATTTTTTGCAAAATATGCAGGCTCAGAAATTGACAGACTTTACATTGACGTCAAATATGAAGAACCATTTATGAATCTGTATTCCACAAGACTGCTGTCTCCAAGCCAAACTGAACAGCATTCAGATTAATAATCAAAACATAGCTGGCAGGAAAACTTGTTTTCTCTTGAAAGAGGGCCAATTTTTAGTTTGGTGGCTAGGATGCCTGGAACCCAAAAGAAAAATAATTTCCTGCTCACACTCTGTGCTGTTCCTTTCCTCCTCCCATTAATTTTATCTGGCATCTCAAATTTGTGCAGTCATATTTTTCCTATTGAAATAGAAAGGTGTTCATTCTAAAAATAGCTTGTCTGCATTTAATTCCATAAATGGTTTCTTACTGGTGAATGCTATTTTTCAAGTCTGTTGCTTTAACTGAAGTTGTTTTTAAAAAAAATAGGTTTGTTCTCTTGCAAAAATTCTTTAGAAGTATATGCATTTGTATAATGCATATGCAGTATATCATTAGCACAGCATCCATGCATCAAAATGCATTGCTCCTTCAGTCTGCTCCCGTATATAATTAATTATCTCCGTTGAAAAAAGATAATGATCACACTTGCTAACTGGATGCTGACAAAGGGGTAGAAATTTCCCATTTTACTCCCAATCAAGAGCTATGCACAAAGAAACCCTCATCAAATTGAATAGCCAATCAACTCAGGAAATATTTTTTAAACCCACAATGATGGCTTAGCAGATATAGTGCTTGCCATCCAGACATGAGCACCTGAGTTCAGATCTCCAGCACCCAAGAAAAACAGCAATGTGAGACACAAAACACCTATAACTCCAATGATGGGGGCACAAATAGCATATCCAGAAACTCACTAACTAGCTAGTCTAGGCAAACTGATGAACTTCATTTTCAGTGAGAGAACTTGTCATTAAATAAACAAACAAAAAAAGCAATACATGGCAATAACAGAAGACTCTCTCTGGCCTCTGTACATTGAACACACTTACAAACATACCAATACATAGATATGTGTATAACACACACACACACACACACACACACACACACACACATCTTAATAAGTGAGCCACAAATGCCAAACAACCCAGTATTTTATTGAACAACACAGAACAGAATTGTTGGCACAGTCAAGTATTCTTGAAATGTTTTTATTCTATTGGTTAATGAGTTACTTGAATGAAGATCTAGAAAAGAAGACAGAAACAGGAGAAGTATGGGGATGCAGCTCAGCTGGTAGAGTGCACACACAAAGCCAGGGTTCCATCCCTAACACCATGTAAAATCAGGCATGGTGACACATGCCTATGATCACAACTCTTAGGAAGTAGACACAGGAAGATTAAGAGTTCAAGGCCATCCTCCGTTAAATAGGGCATTCAAACTCAAGTTAGCCTGTGCTGATCTCATAGTCTACCAACAGTGATATCAACATAGAAACTGCCCTTTGGAACCTGAATAGAGCAGTGAAAGAAAAGGCACCTCTAGGTGACCATATAAATTTATTAGGATTCTATCACTGCAGGCAACCAGTTCAATGAGGACAAAGACATCAATTATATCAGTGATAGAGCCAATTAATAGGAAATGCCTACAGCTCTGACACAATCATGGTGCCATTGCATCACCTTGCCCCTCATGACCAAGGCAAGAATATCCTTCCTAGATTCAGTCTTGGTCCTTGGGCTTCTATTGACTTTGGCAGAATAATCCCAAATAATACAGAACCTCACCAAGAACTTATGGGAGTCTGACATTGGTAATTCCTGTACATGTATGAACCACTTAAAATTACCCTCAGAGGACACACAGCTCCCTATACCCAAATCCCATGGGGCAGAGAGCTAAACTCCCAGAAGTACAGATAATCCTGAGACTGGAGGACAGACCGCTACTTCTGCCCACTTCTGCCCACATCCCAAGTCCAAGAGTAAACTGCATAGTGCCTATGGATACAGGAATATGGGAGTAGTGAGCTGCAGGAACCTGCTGGTTTCTGCCTGTGCCTGGAACTGAACTGGACTGGTCAAAGAGCTATTTGCACCCAAATCCAGTGGGGAAGAGACCTGGACCCTCACAAGTGGGGACACTCCTGAGAATTCAGAGGAGACTATTCTCAGCCCACAATCCTGACCCAAGAGTAAAATTACCTAGTGCCATCTGTGGACCCTGGGCACAGGGACATAGAAACAGTCAGGGGCAGGACCCTTGGGTTTCTGCCTGCAATGAGAGCTGAAAGTCAGTGGCCAGAAGCACCTACACACCAGACAGCAGAGCTCTCTGTTCCCAGATCCAGCTGAGAGAAAACAGGTCTACAGGAGTGCTAACCCACAAGTTTAAAGGAGGGTCAAGCCACTGTAAGAGACAGCAAGACAAGCTAACACCAGAGACAACCTGATTGAGAGAGGCAAGCACAGCAACTTATGCAACAGAAACCAAGATTACTTGGCATCATAAGAACCCAGTTCTCACACCAAAGCAATTACTGGATATCCAAACACACCAGAAAAGCAAGATTTAGATTTAAAACCACATTTTATGATGATGATGGAGGACTTTAAGGACATAAATAACTCCCTTAAAGAAATACAGCACAAAACAAGTAAACAAGTAGAAGCCCTGAAAAAGGAAACATAAACATTCCTTAAAGAACTATGGGAAAACACAAGCAAACAGGAGTAGGAATTGAACAAAACCCTCCAGTATGTAAAAATGGAAATAGAATCAATAAAGCACAAAGGGAGATAACCCTGGAGATAAAATAAACCTAGAGAAGAGATTAGGAGTAATAGATACAAGAATCACCAACAGAATACAAGAGATAGAAGAGAGAATCTCAGGGGGCAGAAAACAGCATACAGAAACAGCATTGCAAAAACAACCTTCAAAGACAATTTAAAATGCAAAAAGCTCCTAGCAGAAAACATCCAGGAAATCCATAACACAAAGAGAATATCAAACCTAAGGATAATAGGTATAGAAGAGGGCGAAGACTCCCAAATTAAAGGGCCAGTAAATATCTTCAACAAAAATATAGAAGAAAACTTCCTTAACCTAAAGAAAGAGATGGCCACAAATATACAAGAAGCATACAAAACTCCAAATAGATTGCACCAAACAAGAAAATCCCCCCATCATATAGTAGTCAAAACACCAAATGCACAAAACAGAGAAAGAATATTAAAAGTAGTAAGGGGAAAAGGTCAAGTAAAATATAAAGGCAGACCTATCAGAATTATATCACACATTTCACCAGAGACTATAAAAGCCAGAAGATCCAGGGCAGATGTCATAAGACCCTAAGAGAACACAAATGCCAGCCCAGGCTACTATATTCAGCAAAACTCTCAATTAAGACAGATGGAGAAATCAAGGTATCCCATGACAAAACCAAATTTACAAAATATCTTTCTACAAATGCAGCCTTACAAAGGATAATGGATGGAAAACTCCAATATAAGGAGGGAAACTAGGAAACTACGCCCTAGAAAAAGCAAGAAAGTAATCTCCTTGCAATGACACCAAAAGAAGAGAGACACACAAACATAATTCCACCTCTAACAACAAAAATAACAGGAAACAACAATCACTATTCCTTAATATCTCTTACTATCAATGGACTCAATTCCCCAATAAAACAATATAGACTAAAAGACTAGATACATAAAGAGGACACAGCATTTTGCTGCATACAGGAAACACACCTCACAAAGACAGAAACTACCTCAGAGTAAAAGGCTGGAAAACAAATTTCCAAGCAAATGGTCCGAAGAAACAAGCTGGAGTAACCATTCTAATACCGAAAAAAATTGACTTTCAACCAAAAGTTATCAAAAAGATAAAGAAGAACACTTAATATTCATCAAAGGAAATATCCACCAAGATGAACTCTCAATCCTAAATATCTATGCTCCAAAGGCAAGGGCACCTACATTCATAAAAGAAACCTTACTACAGCTCAAAGCACACATTGTACCTCACACAACAATAGTAGGAGATTTCAACATCCCACTCTCATCAATGGAGAGATCTTGAAAACAGAAACTAAACAGACATAAAGAAACTAACAGAAGTCAAGAACCAAATGGATTTAACAGATATCTATAGAACATTTCATCCTAAATCAAAAGAAAATAACTTCTAATCAGCACCTCATGGTACCTTCTCCAAAACTGACCATATCATCAGTCACAAAACAAGCCTCAACACCTATAAGAAGATTGAAATAATGCCATGCATTCTATCAAATCACCACAGACTGGTCTTCAAAACAAGGAAATTACAGAAACCCACATATACATGGAAATTGAACAATGCTCTACTCAATGATAACCTGGTCAAGGAAGAAATAAAGAAAGAAATTAAACACTTTTTAGAATTTAATGAAAATAAAAGCACAACATTTCCAAACTTTGGGGACACAATGAAAGCAGAATTAGGACAACTACTAATTCTGAGTGCCTCCAAAAAGAAACACAAGAGAGCATACATTAGCAGCTTGACAGCACACCTAAAAGCTCTAGAACAAAAAGAAACAAATATACACAAGAGGAGTAGAAGGCAGGAAATAATCAAACTCGAGGCTGAAATCAACCAAGTAGAAAGAAAAAGGACTATACAAAGAATCAACAAAACCAGGAGCTGGTTCTTTGAGAAAATCAACAAGACAGACAAACCCTTAGCCAGACTAACCAAAGGGCACAGAGAGTGTATTCAAATTAACAAAATCAGAAATGGAAAGGGAAACATAACAACAGAATCTGAAGAAATTTTTAAAAAAAATCATCAGATCCTACTACAGAAGTCTATATTCAACAAAACTTGAAAATCTGCAGGAAATGGATAATTTTCTAGACAATACCAGGTATCCGTTAAATCGGGATCAGGTAAACCATCTAAACAACCCTATAACTCCCAAAGAAATAGGAGCAGTTATTAAAAGTCTCCCAACTATAAAGAGCCCAGGACCAGATGAGTTTATTGCAGAATTCTATCAGACCTTCATAGAAGACCTCATACCAATACTATCCAAACTATTCCACAAAATTGAAACAGATGGAGCACTACCGAATTCCTTCTATGAAGCAACAATTATGCATATACCTAAACCACACAAAGACCTAACAAAGAAAGAGAACTTCAGATCAATTTCCCTTATGAATATCGATGCAAAAATACTAAATAAAATTAAAACAAACCAATCAAAAGACACATCAAAACATTCATCTGCCATGATCAAGTAGACTTCATCCCAGGGATACAAGGATGGTTCAATGTATGGAAATCCATCAACATATTCCACTATATAAACAAACTCAAAGAAAAAAAAAACACATGATCGTTTCATTAGATGCTGAGAAAGCATTTCACAAAATTCAACACCCCTTCATGATAAAAGTCCTGGAAAGAATAGGAATCCAAGGCCCATACTTAAACATAGTAAAAGCATATACAGGTTGCTGCCACCACGAGAGCCCGTGGGCAGCACCTCCGAGCCGAACTTGAGCCTCGGGTCCTGCAGGTAAGACCAACTTTTCTGCAAGAAAGCTGCCTGGTGATCTCGGGACACCGGAGGCAGCAGAATTCCTCTAGGACGGCACGTCCTGGTTTACGGAAGTCCCACACCCTCGGATCCCGGCCTGCAGCTCTCTGCTCCCCTAGAACCCGTGGGAGAGAGACCTCACCGCCTGGTCAGGTGGGCACTCCTGAGGCTGCAGAGCAGAAGAGACCACCAACACTGTCCACCCCTGCCCACATCCCTGGCCCAAGAGAAACTAGGCAGGCCTCTGGGTGCCCCGTGGGGGAGGCCCAGAAGCGGCAGGACCGGGCGCCTGAGACACCGGGCCGAACCTGAAGAAAACAGACCGGGTACACATGGAGGGACCCATGGCTCCAGCTGCATATGTAGCAGAGGATGGCATTGTTGGCCACCAATGGGAGGAGAGGGCTTTGGTCCTGTGAAGCCTCATTGTCCCAGTGTAGGGGAATGCCAGGGCGCGGAGGCGGGCAGAAGTGGTTGGGAAAGTAGGGGAGCACCCTCATGGAGGGAGGGGATTGGGGGATGAATGGGGGGGTTTCCGGAGGGGAATCTAGGAAAGTGGATAACATTTGAAATGTAAATATCCCATAAAAGAAATCCCATAAAGAAAATATCCCATAAAAGAAAAGAAAAGAGAAAAAATAACTATGTGGTCAGCAGACTATAGCACCCTAAAGAGCTGGCTGGAATGACCATCTAAACAGGTATGATGCTTGACTCCAGCCAATGGCTTTCATGAGGGAATGCCAACCCACTGGAAGTTTCTTCTTTCCAAGAGAATCTAGAAATTTGGATTTTATGTAAAATCCTCTGAATTTTCAACACGCAACTCATTTTTTAAAAAAGTTGGAAACTATTTGTTTCAAAATCTAAAATCCACATGCACTCTGCTAGTCTAGTTCCTTGTCTGACAAACAACAACAACAACAACAACAACAACAACAACAACAACAACAAAAACCCCAATGTGGTTGTCAGAGGTTTTTTAAGCCTCTGCAATGTAAAGACAAGAGAAAGCTATCATTCTCTAAGTGGGTAGGTCTTGGTTTTAGAGTTCCAAGGGTTTCCTGGCATCAATTCCTTTTTCTTTTAGAAGATTCTTTTTTTTTTTTCTTTTTTTTTCTTTTTTTCGGCGCTGGGGACCGAACCCAGGGCCTTGCGCTTGCTAGGCAAGTGCCCTACCACTGAGCTAAATCCCCAACCCCAATTCCTTTTTCTTAAGAAAGGTGCAGGACCAGGTGGGGGTGGCCCACACCTTTAATCTCAGTACTCTTGAGTCAGAGGCAGGCAACTCTCTGAGTTCGAGGCCATCCCAGTGTACAGAATGAGTTCTATGATAGCCAGGCCTACACAGAAAAACCCTGTCTCAACCTCTCTGCCCCCAAACAAAAAAATGAAAGAGAATGTTGCATTCTTGGTAGAGAAAGAGGAACAGATAAGCAGAGCAGATTTACCCTGGGTTCTTTGACTATTTGTATCCCTTTTTTTAAAATTATTTGACAATTTCTAAGTATTGGTATTATTTTAATTACAAGAAATTGCTTGAGACAGGATGTTCCTATTTTTCATTGGCTGGCCAGGAACGCACTTCATACACTAGGCTGACCTTGAACTCACAGAGATCTGGTAGTTACTTAATCTATCTGTCACTTTGTGGCTGTAAAACTGTCTAGTTATAGGCTAGATGGGACTGAAAGGCCACTAGGGATCTTAGGACACTTCAGATCTAGAGTTGGCAGCCTTCTGCCTTCTATCTGTATGAACAGGATGCCCAGAGGGTGTTGGGCAGTTTACATACACCCTGTCCATACGACATAGAAAGAACCTCTTTGACTTTAGGTGACTAGTACTATTTCCCTGGAATGTACAAATCCTTTCATTGACTGCTGACAGCTAATGAGAAAGGACTTGAGAGATCTGCATGATACACTCACCATGTTTTGTTCAGCAATATAACACTGGATGAACCTCTCTGGGTGTTCTTTCTTGAATATGTCAGAAAAGTTGCTGCAGTTCTCGGTGTCACTATCCAGCACAATAACTCTGTCATTTTCATGGCCCAGTTTAGCCAGAGCCAAACCACATGCTCTTTGAGTAGACACCTTGAACAAAGAGTCAAGTGGTTAGATTTTCTTGGGAGTACACTTAGAAGGAAGTTACTACTTTATAGAATTATAAATTGTTATCTTTAATAAATTTGATTTACCAGACAGGACATCAAGTGAGGGATGGGGTTGCCATCCTACAGTCAAAACTCTGACCCATAATTGTTCTTATCTAAAAGAACTGCAGGGATGGGAAATGGATTAGAGCCTGAGGGAAAGGACAAGCCAGTGACAGGCCCAAAGTGGGATCCAGCTCAAGGGGAGGCCCCAAGGCCTGACACTATTACTGTTACTGTGGAGTGTTTACAAAAATGGGCCTAGCATGACTGCCCTCCAAAAGATCCAACAAACAGCTGAAAGAGTCAAGTGCAGATATTTGTACCCAACCAATGGACAGAAGCTGCTGACCGCCCCTGTGGTTGAATTAGGGAAAAGCTGGAAGATGCTGAGGAGGAGGGTGACCCTATAGGAGGATCAGCAGTCTCAACTAACTTGGACCTCCCTCTACCCCAGAATCTCTTAGACACTGGGCCACCAACCAGGCAACATATACCAGCTGATATGAGACCCCCATCACAAATACAGCAGAGGACTGCCAGGTCTGGACTCAGTCAGAGAAGATTCACCTAATTCTCAAGAGACTAGAGGCACCAGGGAGAGGGGAGGTCTGGTAGGGTGGGTGGGGTGGGGACATCCTCATGGAGATGGGGGTGGGGTGGGGAGGAGGTATGGAGTGTGGAACAGTCAGTAGTTGGACCAGGAGGGGGATAGAATCTGGACTGTAAAAGAAAAATTAAAATAAAGAAAAATAAATTTTATGTACTAATAGTCTCCTTCAGAATCATCCATAAAGATTAGTTAACACCTGTAACTTCAGAGACTCAAGAAGTTCAGAGTCTAACAGCCTGGGCTGTAGTTGAGACCATATTTCAAAAGCAACAACAACAACAAAAACCTCGAAAAAAAAAAAAACCAAAAACCTTCCTTGAACCAATCAACTCACCAATAGGAAACAAGAAAAAAGTCAGAGTTAATGAGAGGAGGCCTTCTTCCTTTACAACTATAACGTGGTCAAGTTACATTCATGTCTAATTGGTATTGAAAGATTCTTGTGTATTAAGGAAGAAAAACATTATAATATATTGTTCAATATTATACATCTTTTTACCTACCATGTCATCAGCTACATAAACAGAGGCGAGGCCATATGTATATCCATGAGTGATGTTAATTTGAGGTGAGTTCTCAATAGGGGTATTACAAGAATTTTGTTGGACTGTATCCTGGCTCTCAATTAATTTGATAATTTGATCTGCCTCTTTCTTTCATATGGCCTTCCATGCCAACTTTCTGCATCCTCAACATCTGCAATAAAACAAGCGGATAAATTACTCCAGGTGCTTAACAAGTCAGATCATCTTTGAAAGTCACCTTAGGGAAAAGATAGCTGAATAGGAATCATAGAATAAAGGACCCTTGTAGGGTGGATCCTGGCATACAACTGCAGTAAAGAAAAACCTAAGAAAATGTCCTGTGACTTTTGAGGAAGCATTTATTCATTTGTTGATGAATGGAGGGTTTAATAGAAGAAACAAATGGAAAATATAGACCATGAGAGCGCAATTATTCGTATGAGTTTTTTTAAAGCAAGATTAAAATAAAAAAAAGGTTTAAGAAGAGGAAATGAAAAGATCAGATGTTATAGAAAGATTGCTATTTGCAGTACTGTGCTTGCAAGAGTGATCAGAAGCAGACTTCAAAGAAGTTCAATAAAGACAATAGGGACTTCGGACAACTAAGGTAGTAGGGAAGGAGGAGGGAATGTATAGATAATTTAGTGACTGGGTAAGGGAGGCATGTAAGGCACAGGTAAAAGGAAACATTCAAGTTCTTGAAGGCTCATTGTTAAAGTTGTAATTTATCAAATCTGTAGAACTGGAATAAGGCTGTATTTTGGAGGAGGAGTCACAGATCAGTTTGCCTTCTAAAATATCATCATTTTAAAATGATTACCCATTATATTTTCAACTACTTAGAAACTTGAGAAAATAAATTTGAGTAGAAAATTTCAGATGACAGTAATTTGCAAAGTTATCTTAATATTATACTCTTATTTCCTCTCTAATTTCAACTTATTCATAGTCCTCCACTTCCAGTGGTTCAACTCATCAAAATAATAATGAAAGTAGAAAAATCGACTGAAATTCCCACTGTTTCAGAATGGCCATACTAACTTCTTATGGTTGAGAAAGGATTGAGCAGAAATATTTAGTGAAAGCTCATAAAAGCACTGATGTTCCTTATTTATGGAGTTAATTAGAGGCTGGAGGGGCAACCGGCCGGTTAAAACTGGCTGTTCTTCCAGAGGTCCTGAGTTCAATTCCCAGCAACCACATGGTGGCTCACAACCATCTGTAATGGAATCTGATGCCCTCTTCTGGTGTGTCTGAAGATAGCTACAGTGTACTCATATAAATAAATATTTAAAAAATGAGCTAATTAGAATTAAAAGTACTTTATTTAAAAAATAAGTCTCTTTCTCTACCCCTCAGTTCCCAATCTTCTGTTCTCTTACGTTCTTCCAGAAAGTCTAGATCTAGACAAGTGAATATGCATATATCACTTTATTCATGGGCTTACCCCTACATATACCATACTTTCTGACTCTGAAGCATACAAATCCTTCTCTGTTAGGGAATTGTTCTCCCTTGTGAACTGTTCCACTAGCCACTCCCTTACAAGTGTAAAAAAGCACTGTTTACTTGGTAGAAGGGGTTTTGGCTACTCCTCCTATCCTAACCAAACATATTAGCTAGTGAAGTCAAGAGAGAAGCAGCCTCTAGCATGTAATCAGCATTAATGTTGTTCACTATGGAAATCGTCAGCCTAGTCAATGACTCTTTCTGCCTGTTCTACTCCATGGACAAATGTTTTGAATAGTCACAGGAAGAAAACACTTACTTGGCATGCCTCGGGCCTTGAAGGTTTTGGCAACCACAGCAGTGGGCTTGCCTCTTACTTGAGCTGCCTGTGAGAATACACGGCATAGGGTCTCCACATTACGGCCATCCACCACGTAAGTATTCCACCTGTCATTGAGGAGGTTATATTACAATGAAGAAGGAAGATGGGACAGAAAAAAGACGCAGGAACAGAGGCACAATTACCCAAAGGCTTCACAACGCTTCTGGTAGATGCCAATGCAGTGCTCAACAGACATGGAGCTACTGTGTCCAATGCGGTTCACATCAAAGATTGCCATAAGATTGTCCAGATTGTAGTAGGATGCAAAGGCAAATGCCTCCCAAACAGAGCCTTCTGTGGACTCTTCATCCCCCAGAAGACAGAACACCCGGTAGCTAGAAACAAATCAAGAAATAGTTAGGAGCCTTTTGGGGCTCACTTGGGCCACTCAAGCAAATGTATTTCAGGGAGATATAAAGAGAGTGGGGAGGGAGGGGAAGGGAAGGAGGATAGGAGTGTGGAGGGGCCAAGGATGGGAGGGAGGGAGGAAGGGAGAGATCCTGGGAGGTGCTTCAGACCCCAATGCCTTTAAGATAATTTTCTTCATCAATTCTTCCCTAGCTTAGCAGCGGAGGAAACAAAATCTGAGCCTCATGAGATGAATTTTACTTTTGAACAGCAGTCTCATTACAGTTCTAATACTATTTTTTTTCTAATACTATTTTTTAAGCTGCTTCTGTTCCCTTTCTTGGTTTGTCAGCAAGCAAGAGGGAATGAGAAAGCAGGTTCCTGAAACATGTAAACAAGTTACATATGTTTTGTTTAGCAGAAAGCTCCATTTTTAAAGCAGTTAGTTCTGAACTTAAAATTTTGTTTATAATCATCATAGTATGGAAACATCCTACCTAGGGAGCTTTGTTCCACTATAAACATTACATTTCTCTGCAGCAGAGACATGATACTTTTATACCAGAAAAATGCACCCTAGACCTCATGAAAGTACTGTGGGTTTAAGAAACAGTTTTTGTAAAAAATGTTTTATTTATTTTATGTGTATGAATGTTTTCTTTGTGTATATGTCTAAGACAGTGTCAGATTCTCTGGAGCTGAAGTTACAGAAAGTTGTGAACTGCCATGTGGGTGCTAGGAATCCAATCTGGGTCCTCTGGAAGACCAACCAGTGAGTGCTCTTAACTGCTAAGCCACCTATCTTCCTATCTCTTAAGAACAGTTATTAAAATCAAGGTAGTAACTAAGGCTATCATGGATAAAACTTTTTAGCAGTTCTGAGAAAACGGAACAATAAGGCTGTTGTAGGGGTGGAGGAAACACAACAAAGTACTTCCAAAGGGATTTTATAAGTTGAAACAAAGTTTCCAGAGATCTAGATAGCTATCTCCTAAGATCCTGGGAAATCGAAGCACCACACCCTGGAGAAACTGAACCAGAGGAGCTCACCACAGGCAGTAGAGGCTGCAGGAAGTTCCAGGTCTAAACCAGGCATTTCACTTGTAGGCATTACGGGTCAAAAAAAAAAAAGACTGTGAACCAATCCAGTAAAGGACCTGCGTAACTAATATTTGTGTTACTAACATTTTGGGGCTCCCAATGCAAAGTACATGTTGTTCATTCCACTGTGAAATTTTCAGAACAAACATGAAGCTGTCTCAGAAAATATTAGTGTTCTAACATTGCAGTCACCATTAACATCCAATCAGAGATGCTAGAACAGTTTCATAAATGTAATTTATTTATTGCTTCAATACCATGTAACCAGAACTTTCAAAACCATCACTTGCATCTCAAACCAATGAGGCAAACTGCAGGGGTGGGGCAGTGAAATAGATTCTGGTAAGCTCCTTACCTAGCTTGGTCAAAGTACTTGCCAGTATATGCCATCCCACAGGCAGCTCCTAGTCCTTGCCCAGGCCATCCTGTTGCTACTTTAACAAACGGTATTCCCTGTAAGAGAAAAGAGACCTAGTGAATATAGGAAGAGCTGCAGGACATGAGCTTTGGGCAGATTTGTGGTAGGAGGGATAGTTCCAATGGGTACCCATTTGTGGTACCAAGTGCAGTTTACTCCTTTTTACCCATTGGACAGGAGCCTAACATGGCTGCCCTCTGAGAGGCCCAACAAGCAGCTAAAAGAGTAGATACTAGCATCCAACCAATGGATGGAAGCCAGGGACCCCTCTGGTTGAATTAGGGAAAAGCTGGAAGAAGCTGAGGAGGAGGGCAATCCTGTAGGAGGACCAGCAGTCTCAATTAACCTAGACTGCCCCCCAAGATTTCTCAGATACTGGATCACCAACCAGGCAGCATACACCAGCTGATATGAGGCCCCCAACACTTATACGACAGAGGACTCCCAGGTCTGGGTTCAGTCAGAGAAGATGCACCTAATTAGCCCTTAAGAAACTTGAGGCCCCAGGGAGTGAGGAGGCCTGGTGGGGTGGGAGTGGGAGTATGGACATCCTCAAGGAGCCGGGGAGTGCGGGTGGGGAGGAAGTATGGGATGGGGAGCAATTGGGGGGGCAGACTGGGAGGGGATGAGGTCTAGATCGTAAAAAAAAAAGATTAAAGAATAAAAATAAATAAATTTTAAAAATGGAAAGATGACTGTGTATGAGTAAAGTAGCTTGAGTTTCTGTTTTGACTTCTCTAAATGATAGACTGTGACATGGACGTTTAAGCCAAAAAACATTTCTTCTCAAGTTGTTTTTGGTCAGAGTATTTCATTAATAACAGAGAAACACCTAGAGTAACAAGATCTGGTTACCAGATCTTACATGCTCTTCTATCAGAGACCTACAACATCTTTCCCTCCTAGCTGTGAAGCTGAAGGCACAGAGTCAGAGCTTCCACTTAAGAGTAGGAGACTATAGGACACATTGAGATTATGGGTTGGGTACCAGAAAGAAGCCTGATATGGCACAAGGGCCCTGTTTCTTATCCCATATTTCTTTTAAATAGTCTATTTTTGTAGTTCAGCGTGGCCTGGGACTATGTAGTTTAGTCTGGCCTCAAACTTGGTAATTTTCTTGTCTCAGCTGTCTAAGTGTATAGATTACAGGTGTGTGTCATCACACCCAGCTAGGGTTCTTTTCTTTTTTCTTTTTTCTTTTTTTCGGAGCTGGGGACCGAACCCAGGGCCTTGCGCTTGCTAGGCAAGCGCTCTACCACTGAGCTAAATCCCCAACCCCTCTTTTCTTTTTCTTATCAACTATTATGCATTGAGGGGCACAACTTGGGAGTGGTAATGGCTAGAATAAAAGGGAAGAATTTGCTTCCAGGCAGTGCTTATCTTTCTCCAAGCACAAGCATGTTTCAAGACATTGTTCACACAAAGATCTTTTGGCTACTTCCTAGGCTTACTTAGCTAGAAAAATAAAGTTGGCAAAATCCCTTCAGTTTTGGGTTGATGCTTCTTCCAAGTCATTCTCAGTTTTCTGCAGGTTCAGCAAGGCAAATTCACTGAAGTCATGTGCATCTCAAAGCCTAATAGAGGATGGGAGAAGTATGATCTGCCAATGGGGACTAGGTGGAGTGAGGTAGTAAGGTAGAGTACTGCCAAAAGAAAAAAAAAGGAAAAAGAAAGAAAGAAAAGAAAGGAAGGGAGCAGCTCTCTGCTCCCAGAACCTGTGGGAGAGAGACCTCACCGCCTGGTCAGGTGGGCACGCCTGAGGCTGCAGAGCTGAAGAGACCACCAACACTGCCCACCCCTGCCCACATCCCTGGCCCAAGAGGAAACTGTATATGGCCTCTGGGTGCCCGTGGGGGAGGGCCCAGAAGCGGCAGGAGCCCTGCCTGAGACACCGCCGGAACCTGAAGGAAACAGACCGGATAAACAGTTCTCTGCACCCAAATCCCGTGGGAGGGAGAGCTAAACCTTCAGAGAGGCAGACACGCCTGCAAAACCAGAAGAGACTGCTCTCTGCACACACATCTCAGACGCCAGAGGAAAACACCGGAGGCCATCTGGAACCCTGGTGCACGGAGGCTCCCAGAAGGAACCTGACCTGCCTGGTGCACTCAAGACACAGGCCCACAGGAACAGCTGAAGACCTGTAGAGGGGAAAAACTACACGCACGAAAGCAGAACACTCTGTCCCCATAACTGGCTGAAAGAAAACAGGAAAACAGGTCTACAGCACTCCTGACACACAGGCTTATAGGACAGTCTAGCCACTGTCAGAAAT
>NC_046172.1:13752769-13869634 GCF_011064425.1 Rattus rattus
CAGTAATACTTCGTTCAGTTACATGCTTGGCACTGTGGCAGGCTGCAGTCTGGTAAAACACAGCCCAGTTGCATCAAGGGACCTGAGCATTTTGGAGATGCCAAGATCATGAGGGGAATGCCAAGAACAGCACAAGCCATGGGATGGAGCCACACTGAACTTAGAGAAAATCTGTAGGGGTTGCTAGGGTGGAGTCTGAAAAGGACCAGACCAATTGGAGGGCCCCCAGATCTTGAAAGGTATCCCAGAAATTGGATACTGAATCATTACACAGTTGGAGTTTGGTTTTTGCTTTGATTTGATTGTGACTGTGCCTTGGTTCTTCCCTCTTAAAATAAAAAAAAAAACCTATTTAATTTGTTTTTGATTTTATAGGAGCCCACTGTTGAAAGACTTCAGGTTTTAAAAAAAAAAAACTTTAAAATTTTTAAGAAGGCTGAACTTTTAACATGTTTGAATTTGTCAGAGTGTGGGACTTTTTAAGTTTTTAAAGTACTTTGTATTATTATATCAATATTAATATGTGATTTTGAGTAATGAACAGGAAGGGAAAGATTGCAGGGTCAGTTTTGTTGAATAGTTTTATTTCAACTTGACACAAGCTAGAGTCATTGTAGAGGAGAGATCCTCAATTGAGAAAATACTTCCATGAAATAGGCAGTAGGCAAATCCTTAGGGCATTTTGTAATTATTGATTGACGGCTGGGTCAATCTCAGGACTGTTGATCCTAGATTGTATAAGTAGGCTGAACAAGAGCAAGCCAATCAACACCATCCAGAGCTTCTGCATCAATTCCTGGCTTCAGGTTCCTGCCCTGACTTCCTTTAATGGTGGACTATGAAGTGGAAATATAGACCAAATAAGTCCTTCCCTCCCTCATCTGCTTTTAGTCATAGTGTTCATCATAACAGTAGTGACCCTAACTAGGGCAGCTTTTGCACTTCATTACCTCAGAAGTTTATTCATCTATGTTTTCACTTGTTAAAATTTGAAGACTATCTGTAGTGATTTGGTACTGGATGGTGTTTCTATACCTATTTGTTATGTGGTGTTTGAATTGGGTAAGCATATGTAGCTCCACAAGCATTATCAGTTCTTTATTGCAAGAATATTTCAAATTCCTCCTATAATATAACTCTAGATAACAGTCTCTTGAAAACATTTAGAAATCAGTAATTTAACTCATTATGGGGTGTCATGTGTGTGTGTGTGAGTGTGTGTGTGTGTGAGAGAGAGAGAGAGAGAGGAGATTCTAGAACAATTTGTGATTTGTGAATTTCAGACAGTGAGACAAGTGATAATGCTTCCTATCATCTGGTAGGAAATTGGTATTACCTGTCATACATAACATTAAATAACATAATTGTGGTGGTTTGAATATGCTTGGCCCAGGAGTAGCACTATTAGGAGGTGTAGCCTTGTTGGAGGAAGTGTGTCATTGTGGATGTTGGCTTTAAAACCCTCTTCCTAGCTTCCTGAAAGCCAGTCTTTTCCTAGTGGCCTTCAGATGAAGATGTAGAACTCTTAGCCTCTCCTCTACCATGCCTCCCTGGACACTGCATATTTCTGCCTTGATGATAATGAACTAAATTTCTGAATATATAAGCCACCCCAATTAAATATTATCTTTATGAGAATTACCTTGATCATTGTGTCTGTTCACAGCAGTAAAACCCTAAGACAATAATAAATATCATTAAAATGAAGATTTGACCTGTGAGTATAACTCAGTACCTATCAAGCATATTTGAGGTTCTGGATTTGATCCCTGGAAATACAAAAGGCAGTCACACACATCTCAGTGTCTTTTACCAAACATTTAAGACACCAGTTACTTGAGATTGTTAAAGGAGCTGTTATTACAATACATTACACAGTGCAGAGGAAGCGTCAGCTCCCGGAGTGTCATTTCATTGTGCTATTTTGTTCTTTTTAGGGTTTCTCTTTCCTTTAGCAGTGAGTAGCCCGTGAGGATCTTTCCCCATGTTGCTCATAGTCTTCTCATTTACCTTTTAGTTAAACCTGGCTCCCAGATGTGGGTCAGGGTGTAAGTCTGATGGCCATACACATCATGATTCAGTAGCAATACTTAGCCTCAGACCTTTGACCTTTGGTGGATAGAAGCCTCCTCCTTAGTATGATATGAGAAACTCTTACTCTGTTCTATTGCAGGAAAGTGCGGGATCTACCACTTGGATGGTTGATGTCAATCTTAGAAAATCAGGAGGAACTGTGTCCCATGATATATCCTTATTAGCAACTTAGTTCTCAACTTGTCCATTTAGTTACAAATCCTGCCACTGTTCTAAAGATAAACCAAGAAATCTTTGAGAAGGTTATGACTTTTTGCTATCTTATAACTTACCTTGGCCCTATTTTCTGCATTGGGAAGTGACCCTCTCACTCTTTAATTCCTTTGTTTAAAAAGCAAATAACATTGTAAAAGCATGTATTTATAGACTCTCTGGTGTTCAAAATTTTGTCCAAGCCTTTTCTCATCAAAGAGGAACAAAAATCTGTTCAGGTACCTTGTAACATCACCCAAAAGAACACAAATTCGATTATTAATTACTTTCTGTATTTATAGTTTAAGACATCAAATAGCACAACTGGTAGCATAAATCCCTTTAAGCCGTCGTGAAACTGACGAAGCTCATTAAAGGGACCTAGTGTTATATACCTGAAAGATGAGCCACTGAACTGAGAATAGGACCCGTTGAAGGAATCAGAAGAAAAGAAACTGGAAGAGAGCTTAGAAGGGCTCAAGACCCTTATGTACAACAATGCCAAGCAACCAGAGCTTCCAGGGACTAAGCCACTACCTAAAGACTATACATGGACTGACCCTGGACTCTGACCTCATAGGTAACAATGAATATCCCTAGTAAAGAGCACCAGTGGAGGAAGCCCTGGGTCCTGCTAAGACTGAACCCCCATGAACTAGACGGTTGGGGGAGGCGGCAATGGGGGAGGGTTGGGGAGGGAACACCCACAAAGGAAGGGAGGGGGGGAGGGGATGTTGCCGGAAGCAGGAAGGGAATAACTTTTCGAAATGTATATAAAATATTCAAGTTAATAGTAAAAAAAAAAAAGAAAAGAAAAGAAAAAAAAAAAAAGAAGAGCATTTTTGCTAATGATTATCTATATTTAAATATACTTACTTATAAAAATATCAGACCATTTTGTTGTGGTTTTAATGAGAATGGCTCCCATAGGCATATGATATGATTATATACTTGATCTACAGTTGGTGGAACTGTTTGGGAAGGATTAGGGAATGTGGTCTTGTTGGAGGAAGAAAACCTTTGAGGTTTTGAAGGGCACTAGTCATTCAAATTGTTCTCTCTGTTTGGTCTCCTGCTTGCTAATCCAATAAATGAACTTTCAGTTCTTCTGGTAGCCATGTTTTTGCTGTGCCATCGTGGATTCTAATCCACTGAAAGTATAAGACAAATTAATTTTTTCTTCTATAAATTGACTTTGTCATAGTGTTTTGTCATAGCCATAGAAAAGTAACTAAGACAAACAACATGCTTCTATATGAAACATTATATGTCTCTTTTACTTTATTTCTCATAATGTGACTTGCTTTTTAATAAAACTGGCCTAATAATCTTAAAATAATTTTCAACTAAAAATGTTTTTGAGGCCAGAGAGATGACTAAATGGACAATAGCACTTCCCTTGCAATCCAGGAAATGTTAATTTGCAACCCAGAACCCATGTAAAGGTCAAAGGAGAGACTCCTCTCCACACATTGTTTTCTAACCTGCATATGTGTGCTGTGGTGTGTGCACTCTTCACACATAGCTATGACAAAGACGTTTTATTCATCTCTTATTTATGTCCTTTATCTGTCTTACCTTTTGCATAAGGACAGATACAATCCATCCAAAATTATTTATGCCCATTTCATAGAAAATGCCTAGAATTTTTCTAACCATCAAACGCAAATATTATGATATGTGTCTTCCATAAGTAAGTTTTAGAAAATTTATTAGAAATTAGCAGTCTTATGAATAAGCAAAAACTGGTAAAAATAACTTGTTTGCCAATGCCTCTAAGCAATTATGTAAATATATTACAGTAAAACACTTTTAATTCAACATAAAATTTGAATATTATCACAAATTCATAAAGTCTACTTTTGGATACTCTTTGATTTAGTTTCATTAATTTTGTTTGAAAGCAATTGAAATTTATATAAAAAATAAAATTTGAGTACTCTAGAAACAATGGGAGACTGAGTTGATCATATTACTGAATACCCCTTGAAAAAGAGGTGAAGAGCTCAGAACAATCCTTCAGCCCTAAGTGAGACTCAAGGGTAGTTGTAATTCTAGCCTGTTCACCCCAGGCTGTTTCTATATATTGATAATCTTTGAACCAAATTAAAGTTGGATTTCAAAGTGCTGATGTATATATTCCCACTTTTAAGAACTTTGTAGGATTTATAAAGTAAGCAAGAAAATTTAGAAAGTTGTAGAAGTTACATTATCCTGAAAATAGTTTTAGAAGCCTGAGTGGTAAAAATCAAATTGTGGCTGGTTTCTATACTCAGCCACAGAGAGAAAAAAGAGGTAGATCTTGTGGAGGGTCATGTTGTACTGTCTGTAACACCCAACCTAACGACAGCACCTGATACATAGCCAATAGAATTTGATCAGAGTATATACTTGCCTTATATAATCCATGGTGATTTGGGAATTGTTCATTAGTGTAGTTACAATAAAGCTGAACTCAATTTCAGAATGGTGCACACTATTTTAATAATAATCACACACACACACACACACACACACAGAGAGAGAGAGAGAGAGAGAGAGAGAGAGAGAGAGAGAGAGAGAGAGAGAGAAGATAAATAAGATACATGACATTGACTTTGTGGCTTAGCCATAAGCAGGTGGTTCCTAAGATAAATCTTTCCATGATATTGCCATTTGGGTTAACTAGAATTCAGGTCAAAGGGTATGTGATTTCAGTCAAAGAATTTGGGACATAACTTATTACCAGTGTTATTTATTTCATTTGATTAGGTGTTATAAAACAGAAATGAGACTAGAAATATAATTTGATTGGTTGAATCAGGATATAAAAGTCATTCTTCATTGGGATATCTTAGGAATTTCAAGACAGGAAAGGTTAAAATATGCAGTTGTCAGTTTCAAATTGATAGATACATAATTGAAAATTTATTTGAATGTACAACAGCCCATTGTATTATCAGCCATCTATCAAAGATGACATTAGAGCTAAAACCCAAAGACTTTAGTTAAAAATTTTAGAATCAATTGAAGTTCATACCTAGTAAATCCTTTCATTTATTAGAAATGCCTCAGGAAGAGAGAAAAAGGTAAACTGGGAGTGAAGCTTCGCAAGCCCAGGAACTCACAGCTAAATCTAAAGGAAATCATGTATCTCAAGGTTTCATGAGTAAAGCTACTGGAATAACAAATGGTTACGATCAGTTAAACAAAAAGTCAGGGAACACCATGAGAGCTGTATTGCCAGATAACTACACTGTGTGGTTATTGGGACCATGACTAGAAAGTGTTTGTTTCTTTGCAGCCTCCTGAGAGCAATAAGTAGCCTGAGAAAGACCGCACCCTTCTGAAAGGAGAGAAATAAGAGAGGGGTGGAAAGGGAGAAAAGGTAGGCAGAGTGGAAGGGAGGGAGAAGGGGGTCACATGTCCCATAGTTCTTTTTTATTAGATCCAAAGATGATTAAGACTTTCAAAACGGATAGAACCAACAGCCTCAGAGAACAGTGAACTAGGAAGGGTTTGAGAAGCAGTTAAGGAATATCCCTGCATTGCAGTTTCTGCACAGCAAAGTTTCAAAATTCTAGGACATAAATCATCTCTGTTTTCATTCCTTTTGAACTTGGAAATTATTCTAGTTGTCTTTATCCCAGGTCTGTAATAGTATATTGGATAATTAGTAGGAAGTTCATGCCTCTGGGAATAAAAGAGGCCACACCTTTTTTTTTCAAATGGCCTATACTTGGGGAATGCTAGAGAGAGATGGGCAGTGGTCAACACTTGTTCTTACCAAAGGACTCAGATTCAGTTCCCAGCACCTAGCATGGCAACTTGAAACCACCTATAACTCTAATCCTAAGGGATCTAACACCTTCTTCTATCCACCATTGTACCAGGCACATATCCAAACACATGTTACACATACAACATGCAGACTGAAACATTTAGAAGGAAAAAACAAAACTCTGAAATCAAATTAGTTAAGACCTGTACTTTATAAATTCACTGCCATAAAATTTACATAGAGTTTAGGGTTATCTTTAGAATTTGTTGTCGAATAAATAAAATAAAGTAAAAGTAAAAATGTATAAACGAAACCGGGGTGGAATGTTTTCCTCAGGGTGTTTTTCCTGCTAGGTTCCACACTGCCCCAGATATTCTGATTATTGGCAGAAACATAACCCAGCCACACACTTTGGTGATAATGGACTCTTACACAAAAGAGCATTAACTGGTGTTTTACCCTGTTAGGGTTCCACACTCAGTGCCCTAGATATCTGCTGGATATCTTGGCATAAATCAGCCCAGCCACTTACTTAAATTCGAGACTTTTCTAAAAAAACACACCCATTTAGCATTAATAATCCAGGTTTCAGATTTGGCAGATCCCATTACACTGTCCTAATCCCAGTTCCCATCATCCTGCACCTTTTAAAAGTCTCCAGCCCCCCGGTACTCTAACTCCTCTCAGTTCCCCATCGTCCTCCAACTCCCTTCTTCCTCCTGTTCAATCTCTAACCCCTCCTCAACTGTCAATCCTCACCCCCTCCTCAGGTTCCACTGGGCCAACTGTCTCAACTGTCAACTGTCAACCTAACCTCTGAATCTGGTCCCCTCATCTCCCAACTCCTACCCTGCCCAAATCTCACGCCTTGCCTTTTATTTAACAAATTCAGAGAAAACCCCAAGGCAAACCACAACAGGAGTGTACCTTTTTTTTCCTGCTGCAGAACTAATTATGTTATTGAAAGTTTGGTGAAATGGAAAGACAAACATTATGAGCAGCTTGCCAACAGTCTAGGCCTTTATTTGGGAGAAAATGTATATTGGCCTAATTACCACAGTGAATTTAGGCCAGCCAAGGCCATATAGTGATTCCTAAAAAGGAAAAAACTATGTTCAATGATAGATACATCTTCCTGCTCAACATTTATGGTGGTCTATTGGCAGGAAGGCAAGAATTAGACAAGGTACTTTTAGTCCCTAAAGCAAACTATTAATGGTAGGGGTTCTACAGTTCAAACCAAATGGCCTTTGATTTCCCAAAATCCTCAACGTGTTTGACTCTTATTTTGTTAGATAGAATAAAGTAAGTTGTTATCCTCATAACTACTAAGTATCCAACAAAGTTGTATCCTCATAGGAGACTTTGAATGATCTCTAGTATCGACATTTTGAAGCGAAAAAATGCTATAAAAGGGTCCTCCTTCAATAGCCTCTAAGCTTGCTAATATGTATATAGCTATATAATGTTCCTCTTAGGAATTGACATCCAAAAAGTCATAGGAGATGGACTTGAATCATTCTAGCTGCTTCCAGCAAACAATAGTATAGAAGATTCATAGTGTCCTTATCGTGACTTTCAGTCATAGAGGATGTCAAGACATAAATAGTTGGTGGATACTCTATCAGAGTAATAAATGTACAGTCTGGTTGGCTTAAGCAAGTGGAGAAAAAAATTAAGGGCATTTGAATATGCAAGATCCAGATAAATAGCATCACTTCTAAGAATCTACTTGATTTGACCCATTTTTACTACAAAGGGTCTAGAGATTTAGTTTTTAAACCTGCCTACCAACGGGGTAGTCTTTGGCATGGTCTCACTATGATTTTAGAGCCCTTGTAAAGCAAAGGAGACATGAACAGATTTATTAGAAATATACAAAGAACAATATTTTTATTGTTAGGAAAAGCATTGGAGTTCCTTTTTCCAGGATAGCTGTGATTTCCTTACCTGGCATGTCAGTAGTCCATAGAGAAAGCAGGAAGTCTGATCATTATTTGTCTGTTTTATATTATCGATTATTTTAGCTTTGTGTATACTTTTCCCACTGGGTGTTTGAGACCATTTAAGAAATTTTTGAGAGTTTAAGGCCAGTTGAGAATCTGGTTCTCAGGAGCGATTGAGTTTGGAGGAGCCCTCACTTTTTTTGCTCTCTCTTCTGTCTGTTTTTCCATCACTTGAGAATGAGTCAGAGTTTTGCTTGACCATGGCTTCCTTTGATGTTCCTATGTCCCTTTTTCTTGACTCTCCTTTTTAATATACACTGATTAGAGTCTACAGATGGGATCTCCAGGGCCTATCTGAACACGATGGCAAGTGACTTGACAGGGACTTTGGGGCCTTTGGAGATGTCCCATACTGTCTTGGAACATGGTTGACTTGTCCTGTTTAGGTCTCTCACCACAGAGTTCTTAGGATGGCTATTGAACACCCGGAAGGGTCATTTATACTAGTTTTGTAATTTTTAACTTTGTTTATTATCTATACACACACACACACACACACACACACACACACACACACACATGCACACGCACACGCACACGCACACGCACACGCACACACGCACACACACACACACACACACACACACACACACACACACACACACACATATGGCAAAAAATAAAATATTAAGTAAAAGACAACCGCCGAACCTGAAGGAAACAGACCGGATAAAACAGTTCTGCACCCAAATCCCGTGGGAGAGAGAGCTAAACCTTCAGAGAGGGCAGGCGCTCTGAAACCAGAAGAGACTGCTCTCTGCACACATTACTGATTCCAGAGGAAAGCACCAGAATCCATCTGAACCCTGGTGCACGGAGGTTCAGGAAGGGGCGCCCCAGATCTTCCTGGTCGCCACATGGAGAGCCCGTGGGCAGCACCCCTGTGAACTTGAGCCTCGGGACCACAGGTAAGACCAAACTTTTCTGCTGCAAGTGACCTGCCTGGTGAACTCAAGGCACAGGTCCACAGGAACAGCTGAAGACCTGTAGAAAGGAAAAACTACACGCCTCAAAGCAGAACACTCTGTCCCCATAACTGACTGAAAGAGAGGAAAAACAGGTCTACAGTAATCCTGACACACAGGCTCATAGGACAGTTTAGCCACTGTCAGAAATAGCAGAAGAACAACGACTAGGAGATAATTTGATGGCTAGAGGCAAGCGAGGAACCAAGCAACAGAAACCAAGACTACATGGCACCATCGAGCCCACCCTCCCATCAAAACAAACATGGAATATCCAAACACATCAGAAAAGCAAGATCTAGATTCAAAATCATATTGACCATGATGCTGAGAACTTCAAGAAAGACATGATGAACTCCCTTGGAGAACAAGTAGAAGCCTACAGAGAGGAATCGCGAAAAATGCCTTGAAAGAATTTCAGGAACATAAATAAACAAGTAGAAGCCCATGGAGGAGACACAAAATCCCTGAAAGAATTCCAGGAAAACACAATCAAACAGTGGAAGGAATTAAAAATGGAAATAGAAGCAATCAAGAAAAGAAACACATGGGAAACAACCCTGGATATGAAAAGCAAAAGAAGAGAGAAAGGGCTGTGAATACAAGCTTTACCGGCGATACAAGAGATGGAAGAGAGAGAATCTCCAGAACCAGAAAGATTCCATGATCATTGACTCCGCTGTCAGGGTAATAAAGCGGAAAAAAGCTACTGGTCCAAAACCTCCTGAAATCCCAGGACTCATTGAGGAAATTCAAACTAAGGATAATAGGTATAGAAGAGGTCCACTGGATTTCCTATTTGGACCAGCTTCAGTTAATTTTGTTTCTAAAATTCTTTAGGGCACATGACTCTCTACTTATTTTATTACTGGAATTCTTTAGGAATTTTTATGATTTCCTCTCTGTAGGCTTCTACTTGTTTATTTATATTTTTCTGTGTTTCTCTAAGGGAGTTCTTCATGTCTTTCTTGAAGTCCTCCAACATCATGATCAAATATGATTTTGAACTAGATCTTGCTTTTCTATGTGTTTGGATATTCCGTGTTTGCTTTGTGGGAGAATTGGGTTGATGATGCCATGTAGTCTTGGTTTCTGTTGCTTGGGTTCCTGCACTTGCCTCTCTTTGCCATCAGATTATTCTAGTGTTACTTTTTGTTCTGCTATTTCTGACAGTGGCTAGACTGTTCATAAGCCTGTGTTTCAGGGGTGCTGTAGACCTGTTTTTCCTGTTTTCTTTTCAGCCATGTTATGGGGACAGAGTGTTCTGCTTTCGGGCGCTGTAGTTTTTTCTTTTTCTACAGGTCTTCAGCTGTTCCCTTGTGAGCCTGTGTCTTTGAGTTCACCAGGGGCAAGTCTTTAAAATTGAAAAAGTTCGTTTTACCTGTATTGTATTGGTCCCCAGGCTCAAGCTTGCTGGCGTGGGTGTTGCCTATGAGCTCTCCACGGCCTCAGCAGCCGGGAAGATTCCCGCTTCTTCCGGAGGTTTCCTGTGGCACCAGGGTTCCAGATAGCTTTTGTTTTCCTCTGGGGGTCAGTACTGTGTGCAGCGTGCAGTCTCTTCTGGTTTCCCAGGCGTGTCCGCTCTGAAGGTTTAGCCTCCTCCCACGGGACGGGGGTGCAGAGAACTGTTTATTGGTCGGTCCTTCAGGTGTCTCAGACGCAGTGGATCTGTTGCTCCTGGGCCCTCCCCCACGTGGGGCACCCAGAGGCGTGTATACAGTATCCTCCTGGGCCAGGGATGGGCAGAGATGGGGCGCAGGGTCTCCCTCCGCTGCTGCTCAGGAGTGCCCGCCCAACCAGGCGGCGAACTCCCCCTCCAGGGGGGCTGGGAGCAGAGAGCTGGCTTGAAGGCAGGATCCTCCGCTGGTCCGGGACTCTGGCCAACACCGGAAGTGTCCGCCCCAGAGGAACTCCGCCTTGTGTGACCCGAGATACCAGGCAAGTCGCTTGTAGCAGAAAAGTTTGTCTTACCTGTGGTCCCCAGGCTCAAGTTTGCTAGTGGGGTTGTCATGAGCTCCCCACCCGGCCTCAGCAGCCAGGAAGATCTCGCCGCCTCTTCCTCGGGAGGTTCTTGCACCAGGTTCCAGATAGCTTTTTGTTTTCTCTCTGGGGTCAGTACTGTGTGCAGCGTGCAGTCTTCTTCTTGGTTTCCCAGGCGTGTCCGCCTCTCTGAAGGTTTAGCTCTCCTCCCACGGATTTGGGTGCAGAAACTGTTTATCCGGTCGGGTCCCTTCAGGTGCGGGGTGTCTCAGACGCCAGTGGATCTGCTGCCCTGGGCCCCCTCCCACGGGGTACCCAGAGGCCGTATGACAGTTTCCTCCTGGGCCAGGATGTGGGCAGGGGTGGGGCAGCCAGGTCTCCTCCGCTTGCTGCCCAGGAGTGCCCACCTTGACCAGGCGGCCAGAACTCCCTCCAGGGGGCCTGGGAGCAGAGAGCTGCTGAAGGCAGGGATCCTCCGCTGGTCCGGGACCTCAAATTTTTTTTTACAGAATATATACCACAATTTATTCTATACTAATGAGTATTTGAATAAGTTCTAAGTTTTAGTGACTATGAATAAAACTGTTATGACTGCTTGTATGTGGCTTTCTTAGTGTTTCTGTTGTTGCAACAGAATATTTAATTTTTTAGATTACTTTATTATGTATGGGAGTGGTTTGCTTGTGCACTATGTGATTGCCATAGTCACGGAGGCGAGAAGAGTGAGTCAAATCTCCTGGCACTGGAGTTATAGAGCTGTGTTGGTGCTCAGAATCAAACCCAGGTTCCCCAAAAGAGCAAGCCCTCTAAACTGCTGAGTTGTTTTCCAGCCTTTGTAGGAGAAGATTTACCACTAGGTATTTATAAAGGAGTTTCCCTCACGAACCCAGAGGCTAAGTCATTCAAGAGTAGATGGTTGCTTTTCACAAGGGTCAGACCATGGCCTCAAAGTGGGAAGAAAAAGATAAGAGAAAATTGAAGACATGGTTGTATTTTTTATCACAACTTTCTCATGGTAATTAATCCATTCCTATGAAAAATATCTTAATTCCTTTCAGTTATATATACTCTTTGCAAATTCTCACCTGCCAACCCTGCCACAATGATGATCAAACTTCAATGTAGGTCCTCGAGAGGACATACCATCTTCAGCCCCAAACAGTGGTCATACACAGAATAAGTAGGTAGGGATAATTGGACTCATAGCTGGGATTAATTGTTAACTTAATAAGAAACTACAAAAACATTTTGTTGTATAGGTTGTCACATTTTATGCTACTATCTACAAGATATAAATATTCCAATTGTCTCAAATCCTTACCAATAATTAAGTCATGTCACTGTTTTTAATTTTAGTCATTCTAGTAACTATACATTTTGCTATTGTATTTTAATTTATTTCTTCATGAAGTCTAAAGATATTGATCATCTAAATATTTTATTTCATTTTTTGTTTTATGTATATGGGAGTTTTGCCTATATGAATGTTTGTGTCCAATTTCAATGTAGTGCCAGAGGAGGTTGGAAGAGGGCATTGGAACCCTCAAGATTGGAGTTACAGACATTTGTGAGCAGCCAGATGGGTGCTAGGAATTGAACCTTCATCCTCTGGAAGAGCAACCAGTGCTCTTAACCATGAAGTCATTCCAGCCCCCTGATACCATCTTATGTGCTTACGGACAAAACCTTCCTTCATAAAGTTCTCAAAATACCTTTTCGTCCTTCCCTTTTATTGATTGGCAGTCTTTATTAAATTGGGAGAATTCTTTATATGTTTTGGATGACAGTACTTAGGTTTCTTATGATTACAAATTTACCAACAAGAAAGTGAAAACGAAGAAAAGAAAATTAAAGAAAACATTAATCTAGCATTTGCAATTTTATTTTCTTGTGGGCGTATTTAGAAGATCAGCAACTTTTATTTTTTATAAAATATATATTATTTTGTATTTACTTAATATGCAAATGTATATATAAAATAATAAGTATATATAATAACATACAGCATGCCTGTCCTTTAAGAGGTTCCGCTAGTAGCTGACTGGGACAGATGCAAAAATAGCCAACCACTGGACTGAGGTTTGGGACCCCTATGGAAGAGTTAGGGGAAGGATTGAAGGAGCTGAAGAGGATAGCATAGGAAGACCAACAGTGTCAACCAACCTGGACTCCTGGGAGCTCCTAGAGACTAGGTCACCAACCAAAGAGCATACGCAGGCTGGTCCAAGGCACCTGGCACATATATAGCAGAGGGCTGCCTTGTCTGACCTCAGTGGGAGAGGATATACTTAATCTTGTAGATACCCTAGGGAAGGGGGATGCCCCAGAAAAAAGGGTAGGGGGAGCACCCTCTCAGAGACAAAGGGGTAGGGGGATAAGGTGAAGAGCTCTAGAAGGGGGGACTGAGAGGCAGGGAAACATTTGGAATGTAAATAAACAAAATAATTAATTAAAAATACATACAGAATTTTATTTTATATCTATTTAATATATTTAATACATTAATATGTATTTAGTATATTAATATATTTAATTTATTTAAAATGTAATATGTTTAAGTTTTCTAATAAATATACATGTGTTCTAAGGAGGTTTCAAAGGTTTTCTTCTATGCATTTTCTAGAAATTTTATAAATTAGTTTTTAAATTTAGGTATATGATTTATTTCAAGATGACAATTCATTATTTCACCATTTAGATATCCAGTTATCCCAGATCCTATTTTGTGAAAATAGTGTAAAATCAGTTTTGAAAAGTATAAAATCTGTTTTGAAAAGTATAAAATCAGCAAGCACTTTTTGGCATCAGCAATAGTGACCGGGTTTAGTGTCTGTATATGGGATGTATCCCCAGGTGGGGCAGTCTCTGGATGGCCTTTCCTTCAGTCCCTGTTCCACTCTTTGTCTCTGTATTTCCTCCCTTTGAGTATTTTGTCTCCTACTTTTTTTTTTTTAAATTTTATGTTTCTTGGATATTTTATGTATTAACATTTCAAATGTTATCGCCTTCCTCCCTCTCCCATACCCCTCCCCACTCCCTCTGGGCTCTATGAGGATGCTCCCACACCTACCCACCTACTCCCACCTCAATGCCCTAGCATTACCCTACACTGGGGAAATGAGCCTTCACAGGACCAAGGGCTTTTCCTTCTATTAATGCTGGACAATATCATCCTCTGCTACATATATGGCTGGAATCATGGGTCCCTCCCTCTGTACTCATTGGGAGCTCTGGTGTGATCTGGTTGATTGATTTGGTATTCTTCCTATGGGGTTGCAAACCCTTTCAGCTCCTTCAGTCCTTTCCCTAACTCCTCAATTGGGGTCTATTTGTTCAGTCCAATGGTTAGCTGCAAGCACCGTCATCTGTATCAGCAGGGCTCTGGCAGAGCCTCTCAGGAGACATCCATATTTGACTCCTGTCAGCAAATACTTGTTGGCATCAGCAATAGTGACTGCATTTGGTGGCTGCATATGGGATGGATCCCTACAGGGGGCAGTCTCTGGATGACCTTTTCTTCAGTCCCTGCTCCACTCTTTGTCCCTGCATTTCCTCCTGTGAATATTTTGTTTTCCCTTCTAAGAAGGACTAAAGCATCCACATTTTGGTCTTCCTGCTTCTTGAGCTTCATGTGGTCTATGAATTGTATCGTGGGTAATTCAAACTTTTGGGTCAATTATCCACTTATCAGTGAGTGCATACCATGTGTGTCCTTTTGTGATTGGTTTACCTCACTCAGGATGATACTTTCTAGTTCCATCCATTTGCTTAAGAATTTCATGACGTCATTGTATTCGATAGCTGAGTAGTACTCCATTGTGTAGATGTACCACATTTTCTGTATCCATTTCTCTGTTGAAGGGCATCTGGGTTCTTTCCAGCTTCTGGCTATTATACATAAGGCTGCTATGAACATAGTGGAGCATGTGTCTTTTTTATATGTTGGGGCATCATTTGGGTATATGCCCAGGAGAGGTATAGCTGGATCCTCAGGTAGTTCAATGTCCAATTTTCTGAGGAACCTCCAGACTGCTTTCCAGAGTGGTTGTACCAGTCTGCAATCCCACCAACAAAGGAGGAGTGTTCTTCTTTCTCCACATCCTCTCTAGCATCTGCTGTCACCTGAGTTTTTGATCTTAACTATTCTGACTGGTGTGAGGTAGAATCTCTGGGTTGTTTTGATTTGCATTTCTCTGATGACTAAGGATGTTGAACATTTCTTTAGAAGCTTCGTGGCCATTTGATGTTCCTCAGTTGAGAATTCTTTGTTTAGGGGTTGGGGATTTGGCTCAGTGGCAGAGCGCTTGCCTAGCAAACTCAAGGCCCTCGGTTCAGTCCTCAGCTCCAGGAAAAAAAAAAAAAAGAAAGAGAATTCTTTGTTTAGCTCCTACCCCATTTTAATAGGATTATTTGGTTCTCTGGAGTCTAACTTCTTGAATTCTTTGCATATATTAGATATTAGCCAGCTATCAGATGGAAGATTGTTAAATATTTTCTTGTAGCTAACCATCAGACTGAGCACAGTGACCCTAATGGAGGAGATAGAGAAAGAAAGGAAGGAGCAGAAGAGGATTGCAACCCCATAGGAAGAACAACAATGTCAACCAACCAGACACCCCAGAGTGCCCAGGGACTAATCCACCAACCAAAGAGTACACACGGAGAGACCCATAGCTCCACATATTTAGCAGAGGATGGCATTGTCTGGCATTGCCAAGAGATTGGTCCTGTGTAGGTTTGTTTCCTCAGTGTAGGAGAATGCCATGGTGTTAAGGTGGGAGAGGGAATATCCTCATGGAAGCAGAGGAGGGGGGAGGGGGAGGGGGAGAGGGAGGGGAGAAAGGAGGAACCTGGAAAGGGGATAACATTTTAAATGTAAATACAAGAAATGTCCAATAAATTTTTTTTAAAAGTATACACTCTGTTGAAACTCATTTGAAAATATAATCATGCCTACTTCGTGTCATACTTTATTGATTACATTTGAGTATCTCTTCACTAATAACTTGTTGTCTTATAATTAGTGTTATAATCTTATTTGTCATAACTTTTAGTAGCATATATTCATTGTGAAAAATAACACACTACTCTCTTGTGTCCTTTTTCCCCATGCCCCATGGCTCTTTTTTCTTCTCCCAATATCCCTCCATAATACATCTAGATACAAAATAGCATAAGCCCTTTAATTTTGTTTTTCTTGATGGGCATGGTTTCACACCCTTGTGATCCCAGCATGTGGCAGGTGGAGGCAGGAGGATCAGAACTTGGTCATCCTCAGCTATACAGCAAGGCCAGCCAGGGAAATGTGAGATTCTGTGTCAGACAGACAAACAAACAGCTACAATATACCCCTATAAAAAGGGGCAGAGAGAAAAAGTTCCTTTAAGATTGTTTTGATCACTTTTAGATTGTTTGCTGCTCCTGTTAATATAAAAATCAGCTTCTCAGCTTCTACAAGGAATATTGCTGAGCTGTTGACTGGACCCATAGATCAATGGGAAGCAATCAAAAGTTTCACAAATTAAATTTTCTGATTATGTTCATGTCACCATTTATGTAGATATTTTCTACACTCTTCCAGAACTATTTTTAGTATCACTTTCAGTTTACAGATATATTCCATATTTTGAAAAAATGTATTTCTCTGCATATTAAATGGAATAATAATCACATTCTATGATTTAGTGCTAACATACAATAACCAATTGACAATACATTAATGTATATAATTTATCCTTATCTAGCGGTTCTTAAGTGTAGCTTTTAGCTGTTTGACTGTAATTTGCCTAATCAAGATCTTCTTTCTTTCCTTTGGTTCACATGTCTTTTTTAAGTTTTAACTAACATAATAGTACATATTTATAGAATACAATGTGATAATCTAAATGCATTAAAATGTAAATAAAGCATGTAAACTGTAATGATCCATTCAGGCATCCCCTTCTCCTATAAGCTCTTCATGATTGGTGCTTCTGAGTCAGCCCTTCCTTTCTAATACTTTATAAAATATATAGTAAGTAATTGTAAATTATAATCACCCTACTAAGTTTTTTTTGATACTTCTTACCCAGTAACTTCCTTTTTTATCAGTTGTTCTCTTTTCTACTTTGAAATACATTTTTTTCTTATAGTTAGGGCTTGCTAAATTCCTGGACGTTTATTTTAAGGTTAGCTCCCCCCCACCACACACACACTATACTTCAGAAAATTAGAAGCCAGATGTGCTGGTGCATGCTTTCAATTAATCCTAGCATTTGGGAGGCAGAGGTAGGCAGGTCTCTGTGAGGTTGAGGCCAACCTGGTCTACAAAATGACTTTCAGGCTAACCAGGGATACATGGTAAAACTCTGTCTCAATAATTTTTTTAGCTTTTTTTTTTTCAAAAGACTTCCATGATCTTTTTCTTCTTGCCTTTAGTGGGTCAACTATTTCAGAAATTCATGGAGTTTTATTGTATTGTGAGACTTGATTGCTTTTCAATATTTTCTTTTCATTTATAGGCGATACATTTGAGCTTCATTATTCTATACTTCTTTTATGAATATATTGTTTGAATTTTTCCTAAGATTTCTTCCATATGTTTTGTTACTTAACCATATTCTCCTTTATGTCCTTGGATATATTTTTAAATGGCTATTGTGAATTCCTTATCTTATTCAAAGATATGGGTTACTTTTATATTGATTGATAGCTTTCTGACTTTGGCTGATTGATATTTCCTTCTTTGCTTAAAATTACCAAATATATCCAAAGATATTTTGGATATTATAATATAAGGAACCAATTTCACATATTGCCTGCCTTTACATAATTAGTTATGGTGATAGTATGGGCAATTTTCCTTGCCTTTATGAAGGCTTGCATAAAGGCTTTTAAAGGCAGAGCTCTTGTTGCTGTAACCCTATAACATAGTGTGATCTTTTCACAGTGTGAGGTTTTGTGATTCCATAGCTAAATTCTTAGAATTTTATTGAGCTCTTTTCTACTCTGGCTGTGATGAAATTCCATTTTTTTTTAATACTGTGTCACTTTAAGATTTTCTGTTCCACTCTCAGGCCTACTCAATCTCTTGTTGCTGGGCCTTGCACAATCTTACTCTGTACACGTACAGACCAACCCTTGGCCAATGACTCATGGGAAATCCCGACAGAGGTATCTGTGAATCCTGCCGCACAGCTCCCTCTTCTCTGGTATCTTCCTCTACATGTTGGTATCTTCTCAAATCAGCAGGGCTGTCATGGTCAGCTTGAATTCTATTTCTGTGTGTCACACACTGAAAGTTGTATTAAGACAGAGAACGGGAAGGAACATAAGGCTCTCCACCTATGTTTTTCTTTTGTTAGTGGTCAGAGTCTTGCACTGCCTATTGTCTGACACTTTGAAACAGTTGTTCTGTGGGGCTAGAGGGATTACGAGCACTGGCTGCCCTTCCAGAGGACCTGGGTTCAATTGCCATGAGCTATGTGAAAGCATACAAACAGCCATAACTCTAGTTCCAGGGCAACCAATGACCTCATTTTTTGCCTTCATGGACAACAGACATGGATGTAGTACACAGATGTGCATAGAGGCAAAACATCTCTACACCTAAAAAAATTCGAAAACTTCAAAATGTGCCTTTACAGGTTTAGAACTTCTTTAAATAACGCAGGGTCATGTGTGCTTTTAGATAGTCCCTCAGAAACTGGAGACATTTCTTTGCCTTCAAGTTCTTTAGTGTACCTCTGTTTCTCAAGTATTGCTATATCATTATTCATGTATATACATGCATAGCAAATGTATACATATTCAGTATAGTCATTAGCATACATATGAATATACACATATAAATACATCTGTCTGTCTGTCTGTTTGTCTACTTACGTATCGTCACAGTACTGGGGGTCAAATTAAGATCCTCTTGTATGCCAGGCAAGTATTTTGCCACTTAACTATTCACAATCCTGCCCCCTCCCCAATTTTTGATACAATGCTTCACTACATTTCCTGGCTGGACTTGTACTTGCAATCTTCCTGTCCACTCCTCCTAAGTAACTGGGATTATAGTCCTGTGTTGTTAGGCCTAAGCAATGTATACATATATGTGTATATATGAATATGTGCATATATATGTATATATGTGTGTATAATATATGTGTGTAAACACACATATATTTTACACATTATATATGATGTTACATATAATATGTATGTGTTTGTGTGTATGTATCTGTATATATGTAAACATATATATCATATATGTACAGATATATTGAATGTAATTGGAATTATCCTACATGGAGGATTATGCTCTTCCAAGAAGCAATACACTGCCAAGTAAAAACTACAGTGCCACCTCCCCTGGGGCTGTTGTTCATAGGTGTCCCAGAGATTCGCAGAACAATGTAGGGTATTGCCATTACTACTGGTTTCCTATGAGAACTTAATGCACAGACCCTATTACTGAAGACATACACGCTGGTTTACACACAAGTCATGGAGAAATCAAATTTAGTCTGACCAGGAATTTCTCTCCCTCCTGGCTCATTCTGATAGTATTGAAAGGTGCTGGGTAGGTTTTTTAGATTGGATGGAGATCATCAACAGTCTTATCCAGCTGGAAAACCTCATGAATTGGAATAATAAGCAGCTCAGAAGTCATTTTGGAATAGAGAGGCCAAAAGATCATGAAAGCCAGAGGTTGCAGAGGCCCAGAGGGAGATAGTATGCTCTGGACATGTCAGGGTTGTTGAACCCACTAATTCATAGCTGGTGTGGCTACCTGCATAAAGCCTATCCATGATTAAAATGGTAAACTTCTAGCATGGATTTGGAAGGGTTTCATTAGCCTCCATTACTAATTGTAGAGCTATGGTCAGTTGATGGTTTTAAGAGAAAGTATAGTCATGTTTTTTTTTTTTAAGGTATGGCTCTCGGTAGGTTGATCATACTCCAGTGGAAGCTCCTACACTTAGGCATATATTGGGCAGCACATATTGTAGCAGACTATTATTATATTTTATATTACAAATTACTATGAATATTATATAATTTATTATAAAACTTAAAAGGACAAAATGTTGGAGGTTAGGGAGGTATCTGGGAGGAATCAAATAATTAATCAACACAACAATAAAAGAAACCATCAATCTAATGCTGAAAATCATGAGCAATAAACCATTCATAAGTATAGTTGCAAATGCAATCTGCCATTTTACATACATTACAAAGTACCTTGGTAATTGTTTATAAGAACTCTTTTCTTTGGAGAAAAGAAGCCAGGAAATAAAAATTAGTTGATTAAGAACAAAGATCTAAACAAATAAAATAACCCGTTCTTGAAACAAATTCCCTTTTAGTCTTACTAACCAACTAGACCAGGTATCTCTACCATCGCTTCAAGTAAGATATTTGAAAGATGAAACCTAGGAGAAAGCATAGCATCTCAGTGATAAGTCCTCCATCTATTGGAAAAGTCATTGATGACATCAGTAAAATATGGTCCTCCCAGTGTCTGGATGCGCTATAGAAAGTTTCTGTTTCAGGTGGAGAGAAGAGTAGCAGCTGGGCCTGAGCAAGAGACTCAGTCATCAGTACAAGAATGTGCTGTGTGAGCCATACCTCTTTCCAGGAAGTAGTTTCTGCTCAACACAGTGATGAGGTAGCAATGGTACTAGGTTGATATTCACAATTACTCATGGGGTTTTAAAGTGAAACACAACCACCCTTTCCTGTGTCTCAATTCTACTAGCCACTGTGGGTGTTCTTTCAAAGCCTTTCTGAGTATGTGGCAAAATTATTTCAAGTGAAATGTCATCACTGTCCATTTCTTTTAGTCAGATCGCAGCCTGTCAGCTATTACGAGTCAGATAGATAATGCACTGTGGTCCCTCTCTGTTCCAATCCTAGCGATTTCCCATTGTTATAAAGATACATGTATTTCAAAACCTGATGTAATCTACCTTCTGAAATTTTCTTATGTTTTCTATCTCCTGATAAGAGTAAGGAAAACTAAATTTTAACCCATCTATTTTTTGTTACTGAGAATCTGCCAAAGTTGCTTTAGTCCTACTTAATTTTGGGTAAGGTTGATTGACAAAGTGGAAACCCTAACTAACTTCGTGTTCCAACCCTCGAATGCAAAAAGATGTGAATTTTACTTCCTAGGTAGACTTTCCATAACAGAGACATGGGAATTCATATGAGCTTGACAACAGTTAGGTAACCGTGTCTCACTTTCTAGGAGCAGATTTACATAAACAGATAAGGAAAGGGTGATGGCTATAACCTGTTAGCACAAGGTTTCTACCACTCCAAACCACTTTACAACTAAGGACATTTTACACTTACCCAGACAAAATGGCATTCAAGTAAATAGGTATTTAAGTACTAAATCATAAATAGATTTATCTTTTACCATTTAAAATAAAAGAAAATTTAATCCTAACAAGAAGGATACATTTACTTTTGCATGAAAAATAAAGCTTCAGATGAATATCTGATATTGCAGGACACAGGGTGTTTCCAGAGTTCTTCAGATAGACATTTGGATTCCATAACTTTCAATGCTCAAAATGTCACTCTGCATATATATGGAGCACAAAGTGGCAGAAGTATGTTTAAGGGTATTTCTGCATAAATTTGGGAAGGAAGGGGGAATACAGTTCAAGGTGGACAGAAAGCCAGGAATGATGTAAGTGAAGTGCTATGTATGAAATTCTCAATTTAAAATAAAAATACAGTCAATTGTATTTCAAAAAAAAAAAAAACAAACTGATGGTGATTTTGTCCTTAGATCTTGTCAAACTTCATTTAATGATTATTTTCTGAAGTACAAGTCAGCAATTAAAATATAACAATAATATATTTTCTTATTTTCATTTTATTATTTATTTACATTTCAAATGTTATTCCACTTTCCAGTTTCCTCTCCACAAGTCCCCATACCCTCCCCACTCCCCCTACCTCTATGAGGGTGCTCCCCCACCCACCCGCCCACTTTTGCCTGAGCACACTAGCATTCCCCTACCTTGGGTCATCGAGTTTCCACAGGATTAAGGGGCTCCCCTGCCAGTGATGCCCACTAACGCAATCCTCTGCCACATATCTAGTTGGAGCCATGGGTCCCTCTTGTATACTCTTTGGTTGGTAGTTTAGTCCCTGGAAGCTTTGGGGGTGGAGTCTAGTTTGTTGATACTGTTGTTCTTCCTATGAGGTTGCAAACCCCTTATGCTCCTACAGCCCTTGCCCTAACTTTTCTATTGGGGTCCCTGCATTCAGTCTGATATTTGGCTGTGTACATCTGTGTCTGTATTGCTTTGGCAGAGCCTCTCAGTGGACAGCCATACCAGTCTCCTATCAGTAAGCACTTCTTGGTATCAGCAATAGTGACTGAGTTTGGTGACTGCATATGGGATGGATCCCTAGGTGGGGCAGTCTGTAGATGGCCTTTCCTTCAGTCTCTGCTCCACTCGTTGTCCTTGAATTTGCTTTTGACAGGAGGAATTCTGGATTAATATTTGTGAGGTAGGTGGGTGGCCCCATCCCTCAATTGGTTGCCGGGTCTATCCAATGGATATGTTCTCTACAGATTATATCTCCTCTTTGTTGGGTATTTCATCTAAGGTCATCCCTGTTGGGGGCTGGGAACCTCTGGTCCCTGGCATCTGGGACTTTCTATTGGCTGCCTCCAGTTCCCCCTCCCCACTGCCCACATATACTTTCAAATTCTTTCGACCCCTCTGCAATTCACCCCAATCTTTTTCCATATCTGAACTGGTCCCCTTTTCCTCTTCCCTTCTCTGTCCCTCAGATCCCTCTCCCTCTACTTCCCAGAGATTATTTTCTTCCCCTTCCGAATAGGACTGTAGTATCCGCACTCTGGTGTGATCTTCTTTCTTTTTGGATTTCATTTTTGTTGTAAATTGTATCTTGGGTATTCTGAGTTTTTGGGCTAATATCCACTTATCAGTGAGTGCATACCATGTATGTCCTTTTGCGATTGGCTTACCTCACTCAGGATAATTTCCAGCTTCATCGATTTCCTAAGAATTTTATGAAGTCATTGTTTTTAATAGCTGAGTAGTACTCCATTGTGGAAATGTACCACATTTTCTGTGTCCATTATTCTGTTGATGGACATCTGGGTTGAAATAATATATTTTCACTTTGCCTGTGTTTGTGTGTTTTATGTTTGTCTGTGTGTACATGTGTGCAACAGGACAGAAAACATGTGGAGTCAGAAAACTGCTTGAACATGTCAGTTCTCTTCTTCCACCATGTGGGTTCTAGATAGCAAACTCAGGTCCTCAAGCTTGGTAGCAAGTGCCTTTAGCCACCTTACTGCTCTTCAAACAATTAAAATGATGCTAAATTACAATGCAAAAGTATAGTAAGTTGATTCTTGCAAGTGGAGAAATAACAGAAATAAAATTAAAATTCTTTTTGTGTAATTAATAAAGTAAAAATGCTACAGCTTCCTACCACACAGCAATCTGGATTCTGAGTTCAAGGTATTTCAGGTAGCGTTCATTGCCCTTGTACGTACTGTAACAGTACATGCCAAGTGCACATAACATGTGCTTGAACCAACACTACAATGAACATGAGTCCTGCAACATAGGCAAGTGCTGCCAGAAAACTTCAGATTCATTACACATTTTTTGAATGATTTTCTTGGTCACTGCATTAGTCAAGTTTTTATTTTTGTCATACCCACAGTCACAAATCCACAACTTAAGAAGGTGAAGTTAGTCTGAGGGATGACTATTTACATCTCTGTGCTTTTACAAACTCTTAAGTAGGGAAAATGGCAAATGTGAAGGGGCCAAACTACAATGGTAAGTAGCAAAATAAAGCTTATACTTATGTTCTATAATGCATAATGTTGGGCCCTTTGCATAGAATTCATTATTGGAACCTTGATAATAACACAGCAATACAGATTCAATTCTTCCATTTTATAGACAAAAGCATCCATCTGTACTTTCCATGAGGTCATGGGGCCAAGCCCAGAGAGTACCTCGATAGCTTTCCTGTAAAAAATGCTTTTAATCATTAGATAGGAATAGTAAATCTCAATTTGCCTGCATTCTATGTCAAAATGCGTATAAGAGATTAAAAACACTTGAGTTTATAATGTATTTTTGGGATTATCACATTTTATTTTATTTTTTTTATGGTGCCAATTTAAATAGCTTTATTATTCCATGTTACTTGTTTTGGGTTTCTACGGAACAATGCTATACCTCTACTTTGACTTAATCGAGCCTCTTCAATGGTGGGCTGAAGAAGCACCACCAGATGGAGGAGCTCCTCCACCAGGGAAGCCACCAGGCATTCCTCCAGGCATGCCACCAGCACTCTGGTACAGCTTGGTGATGATAGGGTTGCAGACCTCCAGTTCTTTCTGCTGATGCTCAAATTCTTCCTTCTCCACAGTCTGGTTCTTATCCAGCCAGCTGATGATTTCATTGCACTTGTCAAGAATCTTCTGTTTGTCTTCATCATTGATCTTGCCTTGAAGTTTCTCATCCTCAACAGTTGCTTTCATGTTGAAAGTTTAAGACTCTGGTGCCAGTTCTTTAGAGAAACCTTATCTCTGCTTCATCCTCAGTTTTGTACTTCTCAGCTTCTGACCATGCGCCTGATATCCCTCCCCTTCACCTGCTGCCCCTTGTCATTGGTGATGGTGATCTTGTTCTCCTTTCCTGTGCTCTTATCTACAGCAGAAACATTGAGGATGCCATTGGCATCAATGTCAAAAGTAACCTCAATCTGAGGAACCCCATCGGGTGCTGGAGGTATGCCTGTGAGCCAAACTTCCCAAGCTTGGTTGTTGTCCCCGGTCAAGGGCCCTTTCACCTTCATACACCTGGATGAGTACACCTGGCTGGAAGGTCAGAGTAGGTGGTGAAGGTTGGGTCTGCTTGGTGGGGAATGGTGGTATTGCGCTTCATGAGGACAGTCATGACTCCACCAGCAGTTTCAATCCCAAGGAAAGAGGAGTGACATCCAAGAGCAGCAAATCCTGAACATTCTCAGACTTGTCTCCAGATAGAATGGTTGCCTGACAGCTGCACCATAGGCAACAGCTTCCATCGGGTTAATGCTCTTTCCATTGAAGAAGTTTTGCAGAAGTTTTGGATCTTGGGATTGGTAGAACCACCCACCAGGACAATATCATGGATCTGTGGACTTGTCTAGTTTGGCATCTCAAGGGCCTTCTACTATGGGTCCAGTGTGCCACGGAACAGGTCAGCATTCAACTCCCTCAAATCGAGCACGGGTAATGGAGGTGTAGAAGTCAATTCCCTCAGAGAGAGAATCAATTTCAATACTGGCCTGGGTTGCTGGAGGAGAGGGTGGCTTTTGGCCCGCTCACAGGCAGTGCGGACGCCTCTGACAGCTCTCTTGTTCTCACTGATGTCCTTCTGTGCTTTTCGCTTAAACTCAGCAATGAAATGGTTGACTGTCTGGTTGTCAAAATCTTCTCCACCCAAGTGGGTGTCTCCAGCTGTTGATTTGGCTTCAAAATTCCATCCTCAATAGTGAGGATTGACACATCAAAGTGCCACCTCCCAAGTCAAAAAATCAGCACATTCCTTTCAGCCCTGACCTTCTTTATCTAAGCCATAGTACAGTAGCAGCAGTTGGCTCATTGATAATTGGAGCACGCTGAGGGCCAGCAATAGTTCCAGCATCTTTGTTGCCTGGTCGCTGAGAGTCGCTGAAGTAAGTTGGCACCGTGACCACGGCATTGGTAACAGTCTTTCCAAGGTAAGCTTCTGCAATTTCCTTCATTTTGTCAGAACCATTGAAGATAATTTCCTCAGGATAGAAACTTTTTGTCTCCCCTTGTATCCTACTTGGACCTTGGGCCTGCTGCATCATTCACCACCATGAAGGGCCAGTTTCATGTCAGACTGAATAACAGCATCATCGAATCCCACGTCCGATCAGTCGTTTTTGGCATCAAAAACTGTGTTGGTGGGGTTCATTGCAACCTGATTCTGGACGCATCCCCAATTAATCATTCTGTGTCGGTGAAAGCAACATAGCTCGGCGTGGTGCGGTTACCCTGGTCATTGGCAATTATTTCCACCTTTCCATGCTGGAAGACACCCACACAGGAGTAGGTGGTGCCAAGATCAATGCCAACTGCAGGTCCCTTAGACATGGTTGCTTGCGTGTAGGCCCGGCTGTGCTGATGACGAGACCACACAGACACCCCCGAGAGCTGGCTCCACGTTCAATGAGCGATTATCACATTTTAAACTAGAGATGACTCTTTGTGCTTAGTTTAAAAGTTATGGTTGATGTGACAAGTATTGGGTATCTAGGGTGTTAAGTATTTTCCTTGGTTCTGCATTGAGCTCATACTGCAACTTAGTTCCTTCCCTTGTACATGCTGTTCAAAATGACCACTTCAATCTATGTCATGAACTGTATTTGGTCTAGACAAACAGTGATTAGCAAGATAGACACATATCACAAGTCAGTATGCTAAACTACAGTCACTTTGATTCCTTGCGAAACCCGACACAATCAAGGTTATCAGCAATCTAGATGCAATTTATTGTCAGAACCCCGCTGATTAAAGAGCCACTCAATGGAGTGGAAAACAAAATATTTCAAGTCTTGTCTCAAAACTGATCCAGATCATTGCTAACATTAATACCCATCTCTGGAGGAAGACTGCCGAAATGTAGCCCTTTGCTCAGTGTAGGTTCTGAAGGAGGAAGGCAGAAAAAGGAGGAGGAGGGAAAGAGGATGAATAGGTAGCAGTAGGCTTAGTGGTAATTTTCTTTCTATCTTCTACCCCACAAGGATTTTGCTTTGTTTATCTTTAGAAGGGTTTGTTCCTTTAAAGAATAGAGGTAATCAGATCTGAAATGAAACATTGTGCATCCTAAAAATTGTGGTGAGTGGGTAAAGCAGGAGTTAAGTTGCTGAGAATCCTCTTCTATTGACTCTCTACCAAGAATCCCAGGCTAGGCTCACCCCACTCCACCTTCATTCCAGACAGGCCACTCATGGAGATCAGGTATTTTTGTTGGGTGCTCCAAGCGAAAAGTTTTAGGGAACCTCCCTCCTGACAACGCATTGTCTCTTCTGTCCTGTGGTGTGGAGTAGTCTGAGATGGTGCTAGAGATGCAGGCCAGGGCGAGATCGAACTCAGTAGTGTTCTTTTACAGGTTACGCATTTATGAAGGGAGTTCCAGACTGACTGAAAACTGTTTTACCTAGTTTGCCTATCAGTCTGCTCCAAAAAAGAACCATTATGACAATTTTCTATTTGACATATATATTCAGACAGTGACCTTCTCTATGTATACCATTTCATTTTTTTACAGATAAAACTAAGGCATTTTAAAAATAGGGGTTGAAGAGATGGCTCAGTTGGTAAAGTGTGCCAACAATGAAAATACAACACACCTGAATTCCAATCTTTAGTATGCCGGTAAAAAGCTGGGTGTGGCCTTTGTGTGTAACTCCATAGTGTGGGAGCAGAGACAGGCGGATCCCTGGGGCTTGCTGGCCAGCCAGTATAGCCAGTCTGTGCACTCTAGATTCAGTAAGAGACCCTGTCTCAAAAATTAAGGTGGAGAGTCACTGAAGGAAACACCTTGACCTGTGTGGCCTCCACCCACATGCACATATGTGCACATAGACACAGAATGCATACACATACCACACACACACTGAGAGAGAGAAAGAAGACAGAAAGACAGAGAGCAACATGGAGACAAAGACAGAGAGACAGAGGAGAGAGAGACAGACAAAGACAGAGACAGAGAGAGACAAAGACAGACATACACACACACACAACAGAGAGAGAGAGAGAGAGAGAGAGAGAGAGAGAGAGAGAGAGAGAGAGAGAGAGAGAGAGAGAGAGAGAGAGAGGCCAGTGTGGCCAAGATAACTTTGAGATAAAACTGGAGATGTGAGATGCAAGATATTTTGTTTCCCAAAACAGGTGAGTCTAATTCAGGAAAAATAAATATAAATCCAGGCCAAACTCAGGTAAATAGTTTGCTTTTTCTCAATGCATTGAGAGAATACCAACTGTATTAATGCAGCAGCATTGAACTCAGGTAGGGAGGACCAACAGAGAAGATTGACAGATTCTAAATTTGATGTCACCGAGAGTAACTCTTCCATATGATAAGATACAATATTCTGCACAGAATGAGAATGAATCTGTTTCCTGTCTTAGACTCTGAATTATGCTTCATGACCAAGTGGCCCAGCATTAGCCTTATGTCATATTCATGCATCCAGTCAAGACATGCTTTCAACAACCAACTTCTCTCCTTACAATTAAGCAATGAGCAATACCATATGCTGGCCGGTTGAGCCCAGTGCAACCAAACAAATTTTCTGTAAGAAAATCCAGGGCATTTGAAGCACCAGCTTGGTAAAAGCATTTGAAATATGCCAGTGAATTAAGTGATGCTTAGTCATTCTTGGTAAAACGCCTTCAGGTAATGTGAATGACCTATTTGAAGCCAAAAATATTTTCTGATTCACTGAATGAGGCCGGATTATATTTTGCCTGAGCTCATCTCCTGTATTTTTGGAAACTTCATTCTGCTTGTAAAGAACAGGATTGCATTGAGCCAATCACTTCATTTTCTTAGGCCTCAGTTTCCTTATCTTTTGAAATAAAAAGACATGATTAGATTTTGCCATTGTAAGGTTATTGTGTGTGTGTGTGTGTGTGTGTGTGTGCATCTAATTGAGAATACCAAATAAAACAGATTTCAGGCTGGCTGGCATTTTTATCTTGGGTTTACTCTTTTACCTCCCTCCATTTGAATTTGGACTAGAACTCTGCTCTTCTTTCCGTTACGCCCAATTGAATATGTAAGAATGGTTGAACATCCCTTTAAGCCCCTTAATCACTGGCATTCACCTGATACCTATAACGTCAAGCTGCCCAGTAATATTTTTACATGGTGTGTGCATTTCAGCATGTATTCATTTTCATTTGTGTCTAAGGTCATGTGTGCACAGGGTTCACAAGCATGTCACTATACATGTGTGTGGAGGTCTATGTTTTTTTTTTTTTTTTTTCGGAGCTGGGGACCGAACCCAGGGCCTTGCGGTTGCTAGGCAAGCCCTCTCACGGGCTATGTTTTATTCTTTTACTCCTCACCTTATTCCTTGAGGCAAGGTCTCCTAGTTGAGGCCAGATAGTCTGGCTAGTCAGCTTGCTCCCAGGAGTCCCAGTCTCTGCCTTCTGAGTACTGGAATTTCAACTTGTTTCTAAGCCAACCAGGCATTTATTTGGGGGCTGGGATATAAACTCTGGTCCTCAATTTGTGCAGCAACTGCTTTATATCCTCAGACATCACCCCAGCCCTATGCTAACTACTCTAAGCTAATTGTTATATTCCTTTTTCCCTAGTCACACTATATATAACTATAGACTACCTTCTCTCTCCCCTGCTTCATTTTTCTTTATTGACTATCCACAATTCTTTTCATTTTGTTCAAAGGTATTTTTTTCATGTTTTGTCAGACCACATCGACTAAATCTAGGGACTTTTCTTTTCCCATGTTAACAAATGAGGCCACATTTCCTTCAACAATATCCTTCATTTTTTTTTTTTATTTTGGAGAATTTCATATATGCATTCTGTATCACGCTTCTTAAATTAATGGCTCAGGCTGACATTTTCTCTCTCTCTCGCAGAAGTTCAACAAGGATATAGAAAAGGGAATTTCTGTATCTCTGTGCATTGAAGAGCTCAGTCATAAAAGGGGACCAAATTTGCTATATAGTAACACCGACTGAACTGTGGTAATTTCTGCTTGCCCAGGTGGTTTCTTTGGGAATCTTTTCATGAGATGCTACCCTCTTGTACATGGCCTTAAGGTTTAAATTAACCTTATTCACAGACCTTGAAGATAAGATAGAACACTGTAAGGAAGCAGCTGAAGGCAATTTCCTTCAATGGCTCTGCTTGGTTCCCTTCAATTTACTTAACTTTGGAGTTACATAGCACTAACTGAAGAGCACTGCAGTGCATAAGGCTTCATCACAGCGTCTGCTGTTTCTTTCCTAAGACCGTGAGCCGCAGTTTACCAGCTTTGCTTTAGCTTTAGTGGAAACAGATTTTGATTGGGAGTAATCAGAAAAGCAGACAACTGAGAGACCATCTGTGTGCTTCACACAACAGCCCCCAAATTGAGATGGTGGCTGCAAATCGCAACACTGTCAGAGAGCTGTCTACAAATTTTAAGAAGTCAAGTCTGGAATAGTCTATATATCCTTCCTTGTAGTACTACAACCAGAGGCATGTTTTATGTTAAAACCTGGGACTCTTTAATAAAACCCCAAGAGAATAGTTTAGTAGTGGTGACAAATGTTGCTCCAGTGTCATAGAGCATGTAGGCACTTGTGTCATGGAAGCATGCAAAACACAGGCAGGAACATGCTAATACTCTATTTAGGTAGAGTATCGAATTCAGTGTCAGTTCCAGCTTTCCCAAGTATAAGAATTAGAAATATAATTGTGGTAAAGGCTCTTATTTCTCACTTTACCCCCCACTTTTTAAAAATGATATGTGTATGAGCACAGTACTCACATCATTTCCACCGTGCCTTTTTCCTTCTTCCTGTCTATCCCCAACTCCCTCTCAAATTCATGACATCTTCTTTAATCATTACAGTTACACACATACATATTTATTTCTAAATACAACCCTGGAATCCTTTTAGTGTTGCTTGTACATGTTCTCGTATTTAAGGCTGATCGCTTGGCAAGCATCCATGGAAAACACAGCTTCTTCCCCTCTTAGCAACTGTTAATTGCCAGGACTACTTCGTCTGGAGGTGAGCCTTGTAATATTTCCTCCATCCATGTCAGCATGGTGTTATCAGAGTGCGGGTCTTCATTAGGTGACTGTTTTCTTAAGATCTCAAGGGAACAAAGTTCCCTATCATATATAGATGACATTGTCTCACAACAGATGCCCTGGTCCTCTGATTCACAATCTTTCAGTCACCTCTTCCATAATTCCCTGAGCTTTAGCTGTGAGAATTGTGTTGTAGATGTGTCAGTTGAGAATGTTTGTTTTCTGAACTTTGGTCTCCATCTACTGAATAAAAAGTTTTCTTCGACGAGTGAGGCTACACTGTCTGTTAGTAGAAGGATGTGTATTTGGAATGCTATTAGAAATTTTACTGTTTTAGGCAAGTAGTAGTATTAAGTTCTTCTCTATGATCTATAAGCTTATCAGCCATGGGGATTTGGCTAGCTTGACATTATAGGCATTAACTCTGTCCTATTGCTTGTTCTTTAGGCTCAACTAGAGAGCTGTTGCTTGCTCCCAAGACGTAACTGCTAGCATTACACCACAGGGAATACTATGGCAAGTTGGTCATTGTTGTGAGTAGGACTACTGATTTCTTTTTATGTTAGGCAGCTTGCATAGCACCTTCACCTAGGAGAGCTGACACGTAAGGTACAGTCTTAGACAACAGGTTCTTACATTTGAGTTCCAGAAAGCAACGAAAGGCAAATGGCACTAGCCTATATTGTATTTGGACTCCTTTGACCCACGACTTTAAGGCAGCTAGTTTTTCTATGTTTGGCACTGGATCATTAGACAGTCTATGGCTTTTAGTGGGGGATATTTTTACCTCCAATGGTGTGCTGTAACTTCATGTAAACATATACTTACACACATTGTACATGTATTTTAACAATAGGTTTTTCTATGGCTTTTCAAAGATCTTTAGTATTCTTTATCCTTCCTACCTTCTATTCAGTCCGAATTACTCTCCCTGTCTCTCCTCAGTTAAAGTTACAACTTCTTTCTTTCTTTTTTTCTTTCATTTCCCCTTCATAGTACCTATGTCTTAGTATATTGCTCACGAGAGTTTCTTTTCTCTCACCCATGGTCTCTTTTTACTTTCCTGGTTCCTGTTGTTCCTCCAGGTCATACACACAAGTTCAAAGTTTCAGAGAGCCCACAACGAAGAGGGAATATGTGGCATTTACTTTTATAGGTCTAAATTGTTCCAGAAGGCAATAATTACAGTCAACTAACTATTCTGTAGTACACAAGAATTTATTCCCCTATGTAACTATATAGTATATAGTGCCAGCCTTTCAGTCTTACTCTATCTTTTCATCCTCTCCCTATTCTTTCTGGTCCCCATCTCTAGAAATTGACATTTATAGCTTCCATGATGAGTAAGAACCTGTGTACAATAGAAAATTATTCAACCATGAATGAATGAAAAAGAATGGAATTCTCTCTTTTGTGCCAACATAGAACTGGAACACATTATGTTAAATGAGATTGACGTACTGCTTGCTGCACCAAGAGGGTGAACATTATGTCAGATAAAATAGCTACACACAGAAAGATAAATATTGCTTATTCCTTTTTAATGTTATTTTAATGATTTTATAATGGCTCATTTCTCTATTTGTCTTATATATTAAGCTTTTCTACCCACCCTCTGCTTTTATGAAACAAAAGCATTATTTTACACAAGTTTTTCTTCTATTTAAATCTTTTCTTTTGATATAAAGTCATAGATATATTACTGCTATTGAGCAAAAGACATGGTTATTTAGAGGATACAATTTCATCCTTTGTTCTAAATTCACTTCACTGTTTCCCACCTAAGTGTTTGGCATTGCTCAGCTAAGTTCTCATTTCATCAGCATTTCTTATAACTTTGTCCAGAAACATTAACATTTGCTTCTTAAATACCAAGAAATTCCTCATAATTGTATATGCTGTACATGTAACAGCAACTTTTATCAGCCACGTGAAACACATCCAGGAGTCTGCTTAATATTTTACAATGATTATTTAATTCAAGGTTTCTGTAAACTTTCTTTACTATAAAATATCTTTGGATTGTCATAAAACAAACAAACTACAAATGCATCCATAAATAACAGGTCCTGGAGGATATCTTTTATAGATCTTCTCTTACTTCTAAGAAAATGGGACACAATGGAACAAAGCAGGCTTATTGAGTAATTGTGAGAAGATAGAGTATTACCATGGTTTTATAAAATGTTTAAAAAGCTGTGAAAATGAATTAATAGCATTATAGCATTTCTGTTTTAATAGAGAGTATGCTTATGTGTACATTCTGCTGAGTTGAAAGTTTTTGGTCATTTAAATAAATCAACATAGTTGATTTCTAGGCTTGAGTGATTTAGTATTGTTTTATTTTTACAGGGTTGATTTAAGATTTCAATAAAAAGGAAAATATACTTTAAAATTCTACCACTGTTCCTGATAAGGAAAAATAGGCTCATGAAAACATTGAGAACCATGGGACTTTGTTTTATTGCCTTGATATTCTATATAGGAGTTATTTGACTTTTAAATTTTATTTTATTTATATTTATTCAATTTATTTATTATTTGGTGTTTAATGCTTATTGAGATCCTTTGACATGCCAGTTATTTTTTCTTATTTATTTATTTACATCCCAAATTCTGTCCCTTTCAGTCTCCCTCCAAGGTTTTCACCTCTTCTTTGCTTCTGAGGTGTTCCCCTAGATATTTCTCCCAAGCTGTGCAAAGTCTCTGCAGTAATGGGCATATCTCTACCCCCTGAGGCCAGACAAAATTCTCTGCTATGTTATGTGCCCTTGACCTTGGACAACCCACATATGCTCGGTCTCTGGGGGCTTCGGGGATCCAGGTTAGTTGATTCTGTTGGTCTTCCTGTGGGGTTTGTCATCTCCATCAGTGCCTTCCATCCTTCCCTTAACACTTCCACATGAGTCCCAGACCTCTGCCAATGTTTGGCTGTGAGTATCTGGATCTGTCTTAGTCAGCTACTGGTAGAGCCTCTCAGAGGACAGTTATGCTAAGGTCCTGGCTGCAGGCACAACAGTATCACTAATAGTGTCAGGGATTGGTGCTTGCCTGTGCGATAGTTTCCTCAGAATTTCTTTCATTTTCGGCCTTGCTTGGGCTGCATTTGCTTTCTCACCTTCTTGGCAAACTTCATTTTATCCGTTAAAACTCAGGCATTTCAAAAAGTACTTAGTGACATGCACAGAGAGGTAATCACTGATATTTCATTGACACATTTATTAAATAATTTATCGCTCTGGTATAATTATACACCTCCTCTCTGATTCTTCCACTAGTACGTGAACTGTGGGGAAAAGAAACTGCCTTCTAGTTTTCTTTGACTAGAAAAATATAAATATTTATGACACACATGTCAAATGAATGTATTGTTATTTTACTGACATTTGAATTGATAGACTTTTAGGGCAACACTGAAGGCAGTATTGTCTAGTGCCAGGAGAGGGTAGTAGAACTGTTTCTTAACTAGGGCTCATTATTTATTTTCGATGAAACAAGCTAAACTAGGGAGTTTTCATATCAACTGCAGATAATAATAATTATCTAGGGAGGCCTTGAAAAACCTACACCTCCTCTACCTTTGACCCTTAAAGCCATATTGATAGATTTTTCAGTCTTTCTCAGTAATTATAGTGTGTATAAAGTTGAATACTGCTGAGTTTGAAGCCAAGCTATCCAGATTTCTCAGACAGTGTCTATTGTAAAATAAATAGGAGAGGAGATAAGATTCAGGGTGAAGTTAACTCTAATCCAGGAATAGCATCAAAGCTGTTATGAATACATAAAGCAGGGAGGGGCCCCAGTCATTACACTGGTGATGGAGAGCACGTCCTCAACACAACAACTAGCAATATTCAAAAATCAGATAGACAGAGATAGTAGATGGTCAGAGAGCAATTTCCAATTGTGACAATTGGGTGCTTACAGTCATAAATTCCTTACAAACGTTAACGAACCATGGTTTGACTCTACTGGCTTGACAGATTTATAGAGCCCCACCTCTGTAGCAAAAGAGCTCTAGAATATATTTTTAAAAACAGATGTTTCATTTTATTCATTTTTGTATGTGTACGTGTTTGTGTGTGTATCCTAGAAGTACTGGTGCCTATGTAGGTATGTATGTATTTGGAAGACAAAAAAATCAATGTTGAATGTCTTCTATCACTTTCTCCCTCATTATTACTATTATTTCTGTTGTTTCTATTGTGGTTATAGTTATTAATATTATTGTGGTTATTTATTTTCCTTATTTTATCAGTTCTTTGAGAATTTTGTACAATATGTTTTGATTATATTCACCTTGCTTCCTCAACTTATTCCAGATTCAACCCCACTTTCCTCCACACCCAATTTGGTGAACTCTCTTTTTGTTAGTTAGATTTTAAACCCACCAAGTCCAGCTGGTCTTGTCTATATATTTTTCGATGTCTGACCTTCCACTGGAGTGTGGCCAACCTATCTGAGGTTACATGCTTAGAGAAAACTGACTCCTCATCTCCTAGTATTGTCAATTGCCAATTGTTCCTCAGGTTAGGGGTGGGGTTCCGTGACTATCTCTTCTCTACGCTGGAATTTTTGTCTGCCTTTGTGCAGGTCTTGTGCATGATGTTTCAACCACCATGTGTAACTTCCCTGCTGTGTCCAGAAAACACTGTTTCCTTGTAGTTCGTCTTCTGCCACTGCTGCTTCTTAGAATCTCCTTACCCCCTTCTTTCATCATGACCCCTGAGTATTTGGAAGATATTATCATCTTATTGTTTTTGACCCTGAACCTAACTAAGTTCAGGTAGACTGACAGGCCATCAAACTCCAGACATTCTCCTGTCTCCTACCCCAGAACAAATGCTGGGTCTATAGATACATGGCTTCCAAGCTTGACTTCTACTTACGTTCTGGGACTCCAAAGTCAGGTTCTCATGCTAATACAACAGGTTCTTTACCCAGTAAACCCATTTGCCTGGTCCCAAACCAGAAGTTTTGGGTTTTATTTCGTATTGTTTTTCAAAAATCATGTAATATTTTGAAAGAAACTGAAAACACCAGCTTCCCACAGATATTCTCATGCTTAATCTCTCTCTCTCTCTCTCTCTCTCTCTCTCTCTCTCTCTCTCTCTCTCTCTCTCTTCCTCCTTTCTCTCTCTCTCTCTTCCTCTCTCTCTCTCTCCCTCCCTCTGTCCCCCTCCCTCCCCTCCCCTTCGTCCTCCTCATTCTACTCTTACCTTTTTCTATCAATCATGTGAGTCTCAAAAAATATAAGAAGTTTGGAAATGCAGAACAATGCCTGCATTTAAAGACATGGTAGCACATGCTATGTGTGGAGGACGGAATAGGCTCTCTGGTTTCTTTGAAACACAGGTTCCTTGATGCAAGACTGTGTCCTTGAATAGTCAACTCTTTATTTGTATTTTTGTTTCATCATGGAAATTTGTGGCAGTGTAAATATTATAGAATTACAATGATTTAGTAGTTTTTGAATTTGAGAGTAAGGAAGTCACTGGTCATACAGTAGAAGATATTTTTTAAGAATTGAGTTCATAGCCATATTACAAGGTTCTAAGAAGAAAATGGGTGACAAAAAGCAAGCAATAGGCCCTAACAGTTAAGTTTTGACAACTTTAGATAGAAAGTTTTGACAAGAAAAGAAAGATGCAGGTTTGTGTGGTAGCTGGAGGAAGGTGTAGTGCAAATGTCAAACTCTTTGGAGTATTCTTAGGCTAAAAAGAAAAATCAGAAGAAATTAAAGATCGCAATGAGTATCAATAGAGACTGATAATTAGCCCACAGGACTGATGATTGCATCTCTTGATCTTTTCTCTCCTTTGTCAGTAATAGAAACCTCAGGTCGTGTGAGGGTTTGTGCTTAAGGGCACTGCACAATTCAATTCCCTTTGCAGCTGTCTATGAGTAGGCCCTGGTTCATGAAATGTGAGTGGACATAAAACCTGAAGTTCTAGGATGTTCACTTCAAAGAAAAAGCTACACTTACAACTCCCCGCTCCCTTTCCCTTTTCCTGTTTATTGTGGGCTGCAGGATTGGCCTAATAGCTAGAACTATCTTTTTTGGTCTAGGAGACAGATGTTTTAAGTAGATACAATTAATTGTGAAAAGATAGATGGGTTTGGAACTGTATAATGGGCGTTAATATATCAGTCCTAGAAAGCTTATGGTTTTCTTGGGTGGTGGTACTTTTCTATTCCTGTCACTGATATTTGGGAGTATCTATTCCCTGTAGTAGAACTTTATCATAGTTAATAAAATACGGAGTCGATACTGGGATGATTGTGACTGATTTAGTGCTAAAGTGTGGTGAGTTTTACTTTCTTGGGGAGAAGGACAGCCTTAACCTGAGACAGGATGGAAAGAACAAAGAATTATAAAGAACCTTAATGTTATTGATGGTGAACGATGCCAAATGGCTCCAATGTTTGCAAAGATAGAGATGACATTAAATGTTAGGAAAGAAAATTTAAACAACAGCACACTTTAGATCAGTGCAGCTTAACATGTGGTACCCTGGTCCAACATCACTGACATTGCTGAAAACTTAGCTAATAATGAAGAATCTTAGGTTCTAGCCACATCTAGAAAAATATTTAGGGATATTTAGGGAAAATAAATATCACTTTGTCAAAATATTTAGGGATAATGTCCTGAAATGTATCTTTAAGAAGATGGAGATTTAAGTTTCATTAATATCTGAAGGTCAATAGTCTGTGAAAACCACTGTGGAAAATAGTTCTTTAGAAGTGTATATATGTGAGATATGAAACTAGCATTGGTGTTTACCTAAGAGGATGGCAAGATACCTGTGTTGTTGATGATACAAACTTATCTAAGAACTGGAGGTGTAGAAAACATTCCAAGTTACAGGGTTTCTCTGGGACTAAACTGTCAACTATATTTTCGATTTCTACTCCAAAATAAGGCAAATCAAGAGAACAATCAGAGTTGGCTGAATTACTTCAATGCTTTGACCTAGTTGGGCTAAAGTTGACCTTGGTGAGGACTTCAATCCTGGATTGTTTACATTGAGTTTGAAGATATTTGTGTTTAGTCTACATAAAACAGCATAGGAAACAAAACCATTAAATTGTAAGGTCAGCCATTTTTTTAGCCTTTTTTCTTGGTTGTTCTAAAACATGAAAGACTAATATCTATTTATTTGTGTTCACATTTGGCTTCCTGTCTTAAATTTTTATGTCTATAGGACTTACACTGTCATGTAAGTACTGTGGTGCTCACTGAGACACGATTTTCTATTATGGCACTTTAAATTAAATCTTTGTTATAGCCAACTCTCTCTCTCTCTCTCTCTCTCTCTCTCTCTCTCTCTCTCTCTCTCTCTCTCTCTCTCTGTGTGTGTGTGTGTGTGTGTGTGTGTGTGTGTGCATATATATATATATATACATATATATATATATATATATGAAATCACAGGATGTGTATAATGGCTTCAAGTGTCTAGATGTGATACTAATGGCCTCCTGAGACTAAAGAAGCATTTCTCCTCAATGAGAACTAATTTGTGACACGATCATTGGCCATTGGACCATGCAAAACATAGTTTAAACAGGATTAAATGGGGTCAACAGTGGTGCAGTCTCCCATAAATCTTTGTTCTAACCCTGCTTTTGTTTCCAGTAGCTTGTCTAAGGATGCCAGTGAAATATTTCATATGGTGCACTTCAGACAGAAATATTTTTAGTTAAGTCATGAGTCTTTAACAGAAAAAACATTGAGCAAGGATTCCTTCAACTCGTAATAGTGGCTAGAATTCATGTATTGAGTAGAGATGTTAATAATAACAGTATAGAATGTTACTTTGCCTTTTGTGGGACCGTAAACTACATAAATGTGTCTTAAAGCCTCCCAGTAGTTCTGAATTCTGTGCTATTATCCATTCATTTGTCTGTTTATTTACTTTTGCTGTGCCTGTGATGAAACTGTGCCCCACCACGAAGTCTAGGTAGATGATGTTATTATTCCAACTCAGAGAAGAGGGAATTAAGGCTCATGGAAATTCTAAGTTGTTCACTTGCAAAATTTTGGAATCTTCCTTTTCTCTATTTACACACAATTGATTCCAACTGTTACTTTACTAATTTGTTTAATTGTGAGTCTATCTAGTAGCCATTAGGGTATTTGTAACTTGGATTTTGCTATTTTAATCCATACTCTTGTGTTTATCCTGAAATCAAATAAATGCATTGCTGATTCACAAATTGAAAGAAAGGACAGATACTTGAATATGTTAAAGGGACTGGCCTGTTAATTCAGTGACAGATGCTAATTGGATCCTTTTGTGGGAAGAAGCAGCCTGAAGACTTCACAATTGTTTTACTGAAAACTTACAATGGACATTGTGGTGATCTGAATAAAAATATCCCCATAAGCCCACTGGAAGTGGTACTGTTAGAAGATGTGGCCTTGTTGGAGGAACTATGTCACTGGGGTTTCAGATGCTCAAGCCAGGCATAGTGGCTTACTCTCTCTTCCTGCTTCCCACTCATCCAAAGTAGAACTCTAGGCTCTTTCTCTGCACCATGTCTTCCTGCTGCCATGTTTCCTGCTGTGAGGACAATGGATTGAACCTCTGAAAACTTAAGCCAGTCAGAATTAAATGTTTTAATTTATGAGGGTTGGTGTAGTCCGCGGTGTCTCTTCATAGCAATAGAAACTCTAAGACTTCCTTGTAATTAATTTTTCTAAAAAATTTGTACATAGTATGTTTTGATAATATTCTTTCCTCTCCCTAAGCTCCTTCTAGATTCTTTTCCCCACCCAAACAATGGTTTTTGATTGACAAAAATACCATCATGATTGGCCTTTCTTCTGGGAGTGAAATAGGGCTGTGGAAAAACAAGTACTCCATTACTACAGATAGGTCTTAGCCCAGAAGTCTCTTCTGAAGACAGAAACCTGAATTTCTGCTTTTCATATCAAGGATTTCAAGTATATTCAAATATACTTTGAAATATGAATTTGGATGAAACCATGAAATTAAATTGTTTAGTGCCTGCTGTGTTTAGCATCTTTAAAATCATTTTTAATTTTTTTATGTATATGGGTTTTTGCCTGAATGTATATATGTGTACCATGTGCATGCCTGGTGTCTGCAGAGGTCAGAAGAAGCCAGAGCTCCTGGAACTGGAGTCACACAGATGCTTGTAAGCCACCTCATGGGTGTTCCAAGTTGCAGTAGTGTCTTCTGCAAAAGCAGAAATAGCTATTAAACACTGAGCCCTCTCTCTGGCTCCTGTGTAGACTTTCTAATTATCTATTGCTCTTTAAGATCATCAACTTGACATGGTTTAGAATCAACTAGATGATAAGCCAATGGACATGCGTGCTGGGGAGTTTTATTAGACTAATTGGACCAATCTTCATAAAGGCACTTTCTGACAACCGCCTAGGTGTAAGAAACTGCATGGGAAAAGCTTTTGGTTTTTTGCTTGCTTGCCTTCCTGTCTTGCTGGTATGTTCATTCTACCCATTTGCTGCCGCCATCCTTAGGTACCATTAGAAACAGATACTTCAGTATTCTAATATGGACAGAAGACCAATGGCTCCATATGTGTTCTGGACCCTTAGGTGTTATGTTGACAGTGATGATGTTATCTCCTTCATGGACCGAGTAGCTATGGGTTCTCAGTCTTTCCAGTTTGAAGATAGTCATTGTTGAACTGCCCAGATGGTATCATGTAAACAAATCTAAAACATTTCCCTTTACTATATATTCATTCTGTCAGTTCTGTTCCTTTAGGAAAATGTAACTAACACACCATAATTGAATTGTGTGTGCATTTATCCATTCTATTCTTTTAAAATATAAACACATTGAGAGGAGAGGCATCACTGTGCATTTCTGCAGTGGATTCCTGGGTACTGTCTCAGTGTCTTGGGCAGTATAATCATTTAATATTTTTGAATGAGTGAGTGAGATAGTAATGACATATTTGATTTCTTTTTGAGTTTTGAGTGGTTTGGGGCTTTGGTTGTGTGCTTGACTAGAATGAACAAGGCCCTGGATACAGTGCCCAGAACCACATATAAACAACTGTGTTGACAAGCTTATAAACTTTTGGGAAATAGAGGAAATCAGAAATTCAAAGTCATCTTGACTATATTGGGATCCTGTTTGAGCTGCATGAGAGATCCTGTATAAACAAACAAACAAACAAACAACAAATAAAGTGTGTTTTTCATCTAAGGTTGCCACCTAAAGCATAGAAACATGATGGGGTGGGGGTGGAGAATGACCTGTTGATGTTTCTTCAAATGACATGAGCGTCTTTTAAAAATATTTATTAGTTTTTAGGTATAGTCCAAGATGGCCCCGGACGTGGAATCCTCTATCTTCTGCCTCTTCATCAAATTGTATGAGTATTTTTTTTTAAGTCTAGAATCTTCAAGGCAAAACAACAATAAAGCAGCAGCAGCAGCAACAACAACAACAACAATACAACCAACAACGCAAGATATCTGGGGTGATAATTATGTGGTGACTTATGATGAACTTTGTTATGTGTTTGTGAGTTACCTTATCAAGATGCAAGATTGGATGATTGGATTTAGTAGGTTTGGGCTTGTGCCTGACCTCCTGATTTCTTTTAAAAAATTTTTAAAAATCTCTTTTCTATTCTTTTCTCTCTCTCTCTCTCTCTCTCTCTCTCTGACATATGTGTGAGAATACCTGTCTCTATGTGGGTGTATGCACAGGAGTTAAGGTGCTATTCTACAGTGGGTGCTGGGAACTGATTTAAGGTCCTCCATAGCAACAGTAAGTGTTTAAATTGCTGAGACACCTCAAAGATCCTGCATTTCTTGAAACTGACTGACTCTGAGTGGGTAGGATCAGCATAGACACCAGGACAGAATTGACAGAATGAATATATATTAAAAGGAAATGTTTTAGAATTGTTTATATAATACCATCTGGGTAGTTGAACAATGACTATCTTCAAACTAGAAAGACAAAGAACCCATAGCTACTCGGTCCATAAAGGGGATAACCTTATCACTTTTAGTCTAGCTCCGAAGGGTCCCGAACACTGAGCCATTGGTCTTCAGCCCATATTAGAATATTGAAGTACCCATTGCTAATGCAAGTGCCCCATCACCGTTAAGTCCTTTTTATACTCTCCCCAAACATATCGTGTCCTCCTACAGGTCTTGCCTCAGCAGAACACCATGGGAGTCTCTATCACATGACACTGCCAGAAGCTTCCACTTCAGGGCAGTGTGGAAGAAAGTGAATATTTAGATAGTCTCCTCTATTGAGAATTGGCAGGCACAGGCAAAGTCAGAAGCAAAGGATCTGCTTATATTATTTAGAGTCTTAAGTATTTGCTGTATTGGCTGTGAGATTACAATTTAGTTGCTCCAACACTCACACTTATTTCTAAAGAAAAAATTACTATTCAGAAAACAGCAGATGAAAAGCAAGAATAACTATTGTCTCTGGACTTGTTTGTGAGACAGGCCATTACTGAATGGCCCAGGCTTTTCTTAAACTTATTCTGTAGCCTAGGCAAAGCCTTGCCCTGTGATTTTCCTGCCTTATCCTACATTGTAGCTGGGATTACAGGCTTGTGCCACCAAGACAAGTTTTGCTTCCCAATGATTAGATCGACTATTAGTTGTTTAGTGATCAATACAAGCCAAAACAATGTAATACATGGTGTGGCGATCTTGAATCCAAGCACCAGGCAATCAGAGGCAGCCGAATCCACCCTGCTCTACAACACAAATTCTAGGTCATCCAGGGGTTACACAGTGAGATCTTCTCCCCACTGAATGAAAAACAACAAAAAGGTAGTGTGGCTTCCCAGTTTCCTTCATCTGTTAATCTCTGCAGCATGCAAAATCATGAAAGAGGAAGGAAACAGCTCAAGGCACTGCTCTACATTAAACATTTTCAGTGTCTCTGTTTTCATATTGTCTATGTCTTCTTCTTCTTCTTCTTCTTCTTCTTCTTCTTCTTCTTCTTCTTCTTCTTCTTCTTCTTCTTCTTCTTCTCCTCCTCCTCCTCCTCCTCCTCCTCCTCCTCCTCCTCCTCCTCCTCCTCCTCCTCCTCCTTCTTCTTCTTCTTCTTCTTCTTCTTCTTCTTCTTCTTCTTCTTCTTCTTCTTCTTCTTCTTCTTCTTCTTCTTCTTCTTCTTCTTCTTCTGTTCAAATCTACACACTGCACCATATACTAACATTCTTTCTTTATGTTGTTGGATATATTTGTAGGTATTCATCCATATGAGTGTGGTACATCTCTAGGATACATTCCAACTCCAAATCAAACTATTGAAGCACTATTCAGATTGACCTGTGAAATGTCCCTCTTAGACAGGCATGTTTGAACCCTTGCTTTCTGATTGATTTGGGAGGGTTAAGGAACCTTGAAGAAGTAGAGCCTAGCTGGAGAAAATAACTAATGGAGAATTCTCAGATTTTATATCCAGTCCCTACTGCATGATGACTCTCTGCTGGGTTAGTAATATAAGAAGGCAGGACTGCCTCTTGCTTCTGTCCCAGTACCTCTCCCACCATCAAGTATTGTAACCCTTCTGGAGCTCTAGTCTTTTCTCCACTAAGTTGCTTTTGTGAGGGTATTTTATCTCCATAACCAAAAAGAATTGAGCACATCGAACTTTTGTTCCTTTTGCCCAGGTAAACAGACATATTGTGCATTATTTCCTAAAATATAACCCCCCTCCCAAATTCTCATATATACCATTCCTTGTGTTAAACCTTTGTTTCCTCTTTTCATACACTTGGGAACTGGTCCTGAATTAACATTAGTGGTGATGTACATGCTGTGTTTATGCAATATTTTTATCCACACATATTTGTTTAAATCTTTCATATGGCTTTCATTCTGGTAATCAGTCCTATTTTAGCATCCATCTTAACACATTCTACTATATCCTCAGATTATATACTTCAGTGTGTTTATCTTGTATTTGTTTTTGTTTTTCATCACAAGTTAAGGCCATTGACAAAGGAAGAACCGCAACTGAGAAATTCTCCCACCCCTATAAGATTTCCCTGTGGGCAATCCTGTGGGGGCATATTCTTGATTGATGTTTGATACAGAAACTCCATCTCATTATAGAAGATGATGTCCCTGAACAGGTTGTTCTAGAGTGTATAAAAAGAACAAACCAAGCAAGCTAGGAGGAGCAAGCCAGTAAGCAGCATTTCTCCATGGCTTCTGCTTTAGTTCCAATTTTGAGGTTTCTGCCTAGTGTTCCTGCCCTGACCACCTTAGGTACTGTAATGTATAAGTGCAAAACATGTCTTTTTTCCCCCAATTTAGTTTTGGTCATGGTGTTCTCAGGAATAGAATCAAAATTAACACAATACACTTCCTGTTTATTATTTTCCTGTGCCTACTCAACTCCTTTCTTCTCTAAAAAGCATCTTCCAATGGAGTGTTTCTCTTGGTGAAATAGTCTGTTCTAACCCCCCCCTCCATCTACAGATACTCTTCTTTATCCATCAATGAAACTATATGGTATGTTTATTCCATGTCTTACGCCATGCTATCCACTCTGAAAATACACATGTTGTTTGAGTAGTATGTGTACAGTGGTGTTCATATAGGAAGCATTTTTGTTAGTTCCCTACCTGTGAAATCAGTGTGTTTGTGAACATTTCCTTTATTTTGTTAAAAAAATATTGGAATTATTATATAACTTTAAATGTGTGTTTATGGACCACACAGATAAATTTAGTTTGGTCAACTAATCTCCAGATATAAAATTGTTCTCTTACCATCCACTGTTGATTAGTTTTATACTTGGGTGTCGTAGAGAGGAATGAAGTTGACAGGGTTAGAGAAGATTAAACAAATGCTGGGGTCTATTTTCTTTGTAAGATCTCAGCTTATCTCATGTAGTATTTAAAATGGAAAATAGGGGAGATACAACTGATTTCTTCTTTTGTAATTGGCCATCTGCTGTTGGTAAGCATCCATGGATTTGATCTAGCTTGTGTAGTTCCATCCTCTGCTGGCACTCTTCATGGACACACAGATGGGCGGTGTCATTTTCCTGGGGATAGTGTTTAGCACTTGGTTGGTTTCATTAGGTTCTTCTTTGTAGGGTCTTTCTCATGATACACATCTTCAAATCCTTTCCTGTGTTGCATATCTTGTCTGTTGGTCTCCTCCCTAATCTGTTTCCCCCATGATCTCCCATAGGAAATATCAGTATGTTCATCTACGTACTCAGAGAGGGAAAGGGAGGCCCTAGGCCCCTTTTTGGCAGGTTACATCTTGATATTTTATTATTCCTTTGTGGCCAGATGCTTATGAAAACTATCCTCTTAAGAAATCTCTAGATTTTAAGCAGACATCTGTGTGTTAGTAATATCACATAATAAGTCAATTCATAGAACAATATGTCAAATTCTTCCAAGAATTAGCTCACCAAACGACTTAAATCTGAACAATATGTAGAGATAGGCACGTTGCTCATAGCTTAGCATTCCAGCTAAGAAATGAAGCAGGAGCCTCACTATTTTTGCAGGCAGGACATATTCTATTGGATACTGGCTCGTTCCTCCACTGGACTTTGTGTGGAAGTGGCCCACATCCTTTCCCACATGGAAAGGGAAGAGAAAAGTCTTTTCGTTGTGAACTGGCAGTTTTGACAACTACAATAATCCACCCTTCTTTCTCCCTTGCTTATGTTTTCACAGGGTGTGGGATTTGGGACAGTGAATAGTGTAGATGTGGTCAGTTATTGAGCAAGCTCTTATGAAAGGCTCTGGACCCAAATGTTGTTAAGTCTTTAGATAGTATCCTCTTCATCTTTAACTTATCATTGCCAGTTCTAGTATAACATGAAATGTTTTCTAATATCTAATATCTTGTTACATATATCTTTAAAGACTATGCTAACAGTTAGTGGCATTTAACCAAAATATTCCTCATTTCAATTATTCATCTACACACACACACACACACGCACACACACACACACACACAAACTTATGTCTGTGACTAACCTTCAAGCCTGCTCAGTTCTCAGAATAACAAAATTATATCAGCAGCCTGCATGCATGCATTTTGTTCAAAACTATTTCCTCATTCTCTGAAATGAGTCGTGCTTACTCTCTAAAACTGACACGTTCCCACACATACCATATCTGATTGATGAATTAACTTGCAAGACAAAATTCCAGAGACTTGAGAATATGAGCAGTTTCCAGTAAGCTAGCAAACATGTCTACTTTTTGTCTCCACAAGAATTCATATTTGACTGCAAAGAGTAAAATTATAGTTCCACTGCCTTAAGACCACTGTTATTTATTATGATAAATTTCAAATATTGGTATTTCATTACTGTTATAGTTTTTTGACATCTCTGACAATGGATTGTAACACCTTTAGAACTGTTAATCTAATCTAAACTAAAATCTATAGTGTTTAACATTCTTTGTTTTTAAATCTCAATAAAATTGTAGGGCCATTAAAGGCAGAAAATATAATTGGTGTGCTCATGGTGCTTAATAGTTTTCACTATGAAATTATATTTTATTTATTCTTTGAGAGTTCCATAGATGTACAAAATATATTTTGATAACCACATCCAATTCTTGCTCCCACCATATTGACCACGATATCCCTTCCCTTATTCTTGTCCTTTTTCGTAACCCACTGGGTCTAATTAATGCTATCCATATATGCTTCCATAAAAGAACCATCCATTGGAAAATAGGTGACCTATCAGGGGCTACAATCCTGGAAATATCTTTTTCTCAGCAGCCATCAGTTGTCAAAAGCTCCTTTGTAGTGGGTGGGGTCTCAGGAGCACCTCTGCATCCACATTGGAATGTTGACTGACTTGATATTGGACAGGTCTTGTGCAGGTAAACAGCTACTGTAAGTGCATGACTGCAATGACTCTGTCATGTTCCAAAGAAAGTATTCTGAGGCAGCCTTTGTAGTTTCTGGCTTTTACAGACTTTCAGCAGCTCCTCTGCCTTATTACATGAGCCTCGGGGGTGGGGTGATATAGAATAGAGGTCCTGGACAATTACTTCTCTACACCTTTCAATTATTTATAAATCTCTTTGTTAATAATAGGCTATAATTTTAAGAGAGAGAGGGAGAGAGAGAGAGAGAGAGAGAGAGAGAGAGAGAGAGAGAGAGAATTAACAGCAAATACTTGTAAATGAAGTGCTCAGTACTTTAATGGAAAGGTAGATTACAATCATAAACTTCCAGTGAGAGAGAATAAAACGATTAGTTTTGACAGTCAGGAAAAACATAATTCCTAAAATGGATACACAATTTCATTTTGTCTCTTTTTCTTTTTCTTTTTTAAGAAAGAAAGAAAAGATGTGTAATTGGATAGGTGAGGAGCTGGGGAAGAGTTGGGGGAAGGGAAAGCTCAATTAGAATATGTTGTATACGAATTTTCAGTTGTGAGAGTGGATAAGGGTTTGCTATTGGTTTCACCTTTGTTGCACCTTCTGCATTATTGCTTTAGTACTGGTTTCATTATATACTTAACTCACATTTCTCGACTACTTATTATGTGATAGTCCTAGTTGTATAGTTACTGGGAGTCATATAGAGACCCTGCCATTGTTGGTTCTACATTTTCTTGAAAAGGGGCATAATGCTAGACTCAACTGGATTGTGCCATGCAGTCTCCTAATAGAGCAGGAGAGGGTGATAAGCAAACACACACTATAGGAACTAATCTCTAAGTTAATGAGGATAGGTATGGAAAGCTTCCTGAGGAAATGGTACTTTCATTTGAGTGTGAAAAGTGTGAAATGGGTTCAGGGGAAAGCAAAATGCATATTCTTAAGTGGCATTTTATAATATAGTCCTTCCAAGGAACCAAAATAAGTTCAATGGGACACTGGATTTTCAGCCAAGGGTGACTAGAGAATTTAAATCATGTAAAAGCTTCCAGGTCAAGAGAAGAAATTTGAGAGCACAGTAAACAAATTGAAGGGCTTAATGAGGGTTATGGAATGATTGTGTTTTCATTTACAAATGCTTTTGTTTCTAGGACCGAATTGATTGAAAGAGAGTGGGATTAGAGGAGGGAAGATAAGTTAAGAGGTCAATAACTCAGATCCTGATAATGGAGACTAGTGCGTTTTCAGAGTTGCTTTGAAGCTTTTGTTTCCTCTTTGCTCCCTCAAGCCAGCTGTAGTTTAGATTCTCACATAGCACACCACTCCACAGCTGGCCCTCCAAGTCTGTGCTCATCAAAACAAAAAGAGGAGAGGTTCATTGTCCATTCATGTTTCCTATTAAGCCTCTTCTAAAATCTGGCATGTTTATTCCCACACATAATTTGGCCTATGGTTATTGTTTTCTTGTATTGATAGTCTTCATTTCATTTAAGTGCCTTAGTGCCTTTTAGGCAGAAGTAAACTATGAAATAGAGATAAGCTTTCAGGACATGTATTTGGCAGCTCTCTAAGTTTTAGCAACTGTTGATATGAAAGGAAAGAAAAATTAAATCAAAGAAAAGGAAACAGGAATGGGTAAAGAGAGCAGTTGACATATAGAAAAGCCCCTACGAAGGTCAAGGACAGTCTTACAATGAGTACTAAAAGTGTGTATCCATTTGGAGTCACCCTGCATTATGGTGGGTGGTCAGGTCTTTATATTTCAGTCTTTAGCCATGCTAAATGTTAACTGTCCCTGACAAATCGTTCCGACGGACTTGAGAGAGGTAATGTGTTCCAACTAACAATATTCTTTGGAAAGCAGTTTGCAGCTGAAGGTCATCAACTAGAAGTATTCTCATAAGATATGGGAATGAGCCTTGCTATCCTTACGGGGGATAATAGTAATGTTTCATAACATCCGTTCTGACTGCATTTCTTGGAATAATTATTTTATGAGATACTAATTGGTGTTTCAAGGGAAAAATGAGTTCTGCATCCAGATAGGTTTACCAAATAATAGGATAACTAGGTTTCTTTACTTCTGGAAACTTAAACATGTTCCGAGGTATGTAGCTTTTGCCTTAACTGAATCAAAGGCATAGAAGACCCCCCTACCAAATATCCATGTTACTATTTTGGACTTTGCCAAAGTCAAAAGATGCAGAAAAATTCTATTTGGGCATCCTAATGATCAAGGCCAACAGTTTGAAATGGGTCCAGAGAAAAACAAAATGCAGGGTTTTAATGACGTTCTATAATATGTAACTTTCAAGGAACCAAAAGAGTTCCAATAGAAGATTGAGTTTTAATAACAATCAAAATGTAAATAAGAAATACTCAAGTTAATAAAGATTTAAAAAAAGAAGATTGAGTTTGGGGCCAAGGGTGACTAAAGAATTTAAATCATATAAAAATTTACATGCCAAGACAGTAAATTTGAGAGTATGGTATACAAATTAAGGATATAATTAGAATTATGGAATGATTGTGTTTTATTTACAAATGCTTTTGTTTTTAGGACTGAATTGATTGAAAGAGAATGAGATTAGAAGAGGGAATGACTTATGTTCAATAGTCAAGGCTTGTGTCCTAGTTAGGATTAATAATGCTGCAGTGAAGCACCTTAACCAGAAAGCAACTTGGGGAGGAAATGGTTTATTTGACTTACACTTCCATATCATTGTTCATCATCAAGGTAATCAGCACAGAAACTCAAACAGATCAGGAGTTGATGCAGAGGCCACAGATGGGGTGCTGTTTACTGGCTTGGTCATTATAGCTTTCTTGGCGTGCTTGCTTAAATAACCTTGCTTGGACCACCAGCCCAGAAACAGTACCACTCACAATGGGCTGGGCCCTCCCTCATCAATAAATAATTAATAAAATGCCTTACAGCTGCATCTCATGAAAGCATTTTCTGAATTGTGGTTTCCCTCCTGTCTTAGGGTTTTACTGCTGTGAACAGACACCATGACCAAGGCAAATCTTATAAAGGACATTTAATTGGGACTGGCTTATAGGTTCAGAGGTTTAATCCATTATCATCAAGGCAGGAGCATGGCAGCATCCAGGCAGGCATGGTACAGGAGGAGCTGAGAGTTCTGCATCTTCATCTGAAGGCTGCTAGCAGAATACTGGTTTCTAAGCAGCTGGGATGAGGGTCTTAAAGCCCACACTTGCAGCGACACACCTGCCCCAACAGGGTCACACCTACTCTAACAGGTCACACCACCAAATAGTGCCACTCCCTGAGCCAAGCATATACAAACCATCATACCTCCTTTTAGAAGACCCCAGCTTGTGTTTTCACTAGTCAAGACAACATGGAATGTCAGAGAAACTACTAAGTTCATACAAGTTAAGATGATTTATGATAATTTTATTTCTATTTCATATTGAGAGCTTCATATTTATTTTAGTTGTTTATTTTTTTAACTGATCAGCTTTATTTATTTGCATATTATAGTCAACTCTCTCATTACAAGGGAGAGTCTAGTTCTTATATTCAAATGTCAGTATTTGCTGGTTGTGATCATACATTCCTATAATGTCAGCAGTGGGGAGGCAGAAGCAGAAGGATCAGGAGTTCAAGGCCATACTCAAGACCAACTTGAGTTAAATGAAACTCTGTCTAAAGAAAATCAAAACCCTGTGAGCACTTAATACAAATTATATTTAGGCAAAAGTATCCCTTAAGTTCTTGTATCTCAGCAAACGTCTTTAAAATTAGAATATCAATTTCAAAGCTATGAAGCTTCACATTGGTGCGATCAATTTTCATGCATGATTTTTTATTTGTAAGTCATTTATTATACATTTTATATAGATTAATAAATCTTTAAATTGCTATAATGCAGACTTATGAAAGTTCAAATTCTATGAACTAAAGTTTTTTTTCTTTTTACATTTGACTGTAGATTTCATTTTCTTGGTTCCATAGAGGGCAACTATAATTTAATCTGGTAAGGAGAAGGTGAGAAATTGAATTCCTCTAGTTAAAACTTTTCTGTGACTGTGCGCCTAGCCCTTAATGGCTGAGCATGGTCTTATTGTAACTTGTTATTCTGTATTTGGTTGATGTCCCTAGAAGATCTGCTCTTTTCTGAGGGGAGGTGAAGGAGGTTTGGATTCGGGGGAAATGGGAGGTGGGGGAGAGAGCTTGGAGTAAGGGAGGGGAGAGGAAACAGCAGTTGGGATCTAATGTATGTGATTTAAAAAGAAAAAACAAAAGTTTTCTGTGTCAAGACCTCAATTTCCCAGGCTAAATACGCATTAATGAAGGTTATAAATTAAAGTTTATGTACAACCTCTATCCTCAAAGGCTCAGGGAATATTGTGGAAAGGTTGTAAGAAAGAATGTAAGAGTCAGAGGGTTGGGGAGGAACGCTGTGAAATACTCTTATTGACCTGGCTTAGCTGTTGCATACACAAACTCAGAGCGCCTTGTACTCATGGCTCCTTATACAAGACATGCAGAAGTTTAAGGAATTGAAAATTTCCATTATGGAATTGGGAGTGGGTATGAAGTTCCTACCTCTAACTGAGGAGATGTTAATAGTTGCTGTGGGAGGGAGAAGCTCCTGGTAGGTTCTCCATGCTTCAGTGGATAACCCCATACTCACGTGATGCTGCACAAATCAGACTCAGTGAATTAAAATAAATAAATATATAAGAATATGGGAGGAGCAGAACCACCAGCTCCCTGTCTCATCCAGCTGACACACCTCGAAGCAAGAGAGCAACGTGGCAGCTCCAGCTAAGGGAAAGAACCTGTCCCTGGTGGTGCACGACCTGGAGAACTGCCCAATCCCTGAGCTGGGCACAAATGACGTGTTACTAAAGATGCATTCAGTGGGGGTCTGTGACTCAGATGTTCACTAATGGGAGCATGGCTGAAGTGGGGATTTTGTTGTGAAAAAGCCAATGGCGCTTGAGCGTGAAGCTGCTGGAACAGTCACAAAAGTAGGAGCGTCGGTGAAACATCTAAAACCAGGAGATAGGGTTGCCATTGAGCCTGGTGTTCCCTGAGAAATAGATGAATAATTGCTGAGACAATCTGACGCCATTGATCTTCTGTGCCACACCTCTGTATGATGGGAACCTCTGCCACTTCTATAGGCACAGTGCTGACTTCTGCTACAAGCTTCCTGATAGTGTCACCTTTGAAGAAGGGGCCCTGATTGAGCCTCTCTCTGTGGGGATCTATGCCTGCTGTCCAGGTTCAGTTTCCCTGGAGAACAAGGTCCTTGTGTGTGGAGCTGGGCCAGTTAGAATAGTCACTTTGCTTGTGGCCAAAGCAATGGTAATGGTGACTGACCTATCTGCTTCTGGTTGACCAAAGTCAAGGAAGTTGGAGTAGACTTTACCATCCAGGTTGCCAAAGAGACCCCTTAGGAAATTGCCAGTAATGTGGAAAGTTTGCTGGAGAGCAAGCCGAAGATCACCATGGAATGCACTGGAGCAGAGTCCTCCATCCAGACAGGCATCTATACACTCACTCTGGTGGGACCTTGGGGATTGTGGGAATGGAGTCCGAGATGATCAATTTACCCCTAGTGCACACAGCTATGTAAGAGAGTAGATATCAAAGGCATGTTTGATACTACAACACTTGGCCGAGGCAAATTCCATACTTGCATGAAGACTTTGAATGTAAAGCCCTTAGTAACCCATATGTTTCATCTGGAGAAGACAGATAAGTTTACCAAATAATAGGATAAATAATAGTTTCCTCTTTGAAACAGCCAAAAAGAGAGTTGGACTGAAAGTTATGGTCAAGTGTGACCTCAGTGACCAGACCCCTAAACGTGAATTGATCTATGCCCTCAGCCCACCCACTCAGCATCTAAGGGCTAAATGGCTGGAAGGGGAGGCCATTCATTGATGAACTTTCTCTTTGAATGGTAAAAATAATAAACTCATAATCTGAGAGCCTTACAGGAGTTGGCATACCTTAAAGACAGAATTAGGGACACTGTGGGAGACCTTGTATCCAGAACGAGATGCTTTTACTATGGAAAGTCTAGCACAAAGAGTCTGTCAGATAGGTCCTGGGAATGCCGTTTTTCTAATACCTTCTTTGGGTGAGGAGATGAAGCATGCCTTTGTCCATGTTCCACTGTGGCTGTCAGGGAGTGGGGCTGACTTATGAAGAAACAGTTTCATTAACATGGAAGTGGCTCCAGAACTGTTCAGAGCACAGTGTTTCTCAAGCTAAGTGTCATTTTATTGGACCGGAATAAGAAAGGAAACTTGTCTTCTGGATCCAGGTAAGGAAGTGATTTGAAGACTAAGGCAAATCCCAGATGAAATACACTAGCTTGCATTTCCAGATGTGGAAAGAATAAGGCCACTCAGCTCTGCCCAAAGACCACCTCTGCCTCAGCTCCTAAGAATTCTGTCCTTACATTTGCAAACTGGAGGTCCACCTTCCTAACACTGCTCATCCATGATGAGGAGCAGTACTGGTTGCTAGGCAACTAGGAAACTTCCACCCAGAGATCTTAAATCTTGCCTAACTCATACAGGAGAGCCACAGGAGGGCTTGAGTTTCCCAGTCACAGGATTAGACTCCTCTCCCAGGATCACTCACAGCCAATGATTATCCCATCCTACTCAGTTCTGGCATCAGAAGTTGCTCCCCTTCTCTGGGTAAGGCTGGTGATATTTGTTAGATGGGTAACACAGATGGGAATTAAATCATAGGCCATTTTTTAAAATAAGATTTGGGTCCAAATCACACTTCTCATGATCTTAAGATAATCAAGAAGAAGTGTACAGTAATGGTGATGTAACTTGGGCTGCAGTCTGCAATCTACCTCTTTAGCTATGAGTAGGGGACATGTGAAAAATAAAAGTCTGCTTGAAAAGATCATGACCAAAACCTGAGCTTTCTCAAGCTGCTTCACATAATAAATTCTGTCACTGGGAAAAAAGATTAAAAGAATCTATGAAGCTGGGGGAGATGTGTTGGGGAGTACTTATGATCAAGGTACATTGCATATATGTATTTGAAAATATACCAAATTAATTTGCTTGTTTATACCGGTATTTCCTTGACTTGTCTCTCCTTTTAATATGTTTTTAAAAAACTGGCAGTATTGCTCAGTGGGTAAAGGCACAAATCTGATGACCTGAGTTTGATCCTCAGAATCCACGAAGCAGCAGGAGAAAAGGATCTTAAAGTTACCTTCTATCTTCTCGTGCCATGCCATTTTTAGCCTCACTTCTCTAAGTGATAACAAATAAAATACATTTAAAATTTCAGAAAAATGCACAATATCTTAATGTAATTTCTGAAGTTGAGGAAATTATTTAATCTTTCCATGCTCCAGTTTCATTATTTTTACAAAATAACAATAGGATATACCTCAGGAAATCATTTGAGAAAGAAAGAAGTTAATGTGTGCAATAATTTTATAACATTGAACTAACTTTAGAAATAATATTATCTAACCATATTTTTTAGTAAACACATGAAACCAGAAAGATATCCTATGGTCAGCAACTGGAAAAACAATAGCAACTCAAAATGACTTATGGACTCAGAGAGTCTGTATAAAAATACCAGTTCCATTGTTTCACGCATGATTAAACAAGAACCTTCAAATTTATGGAACTGCATACACAGGCGATAAGCGAATATGTAAAACTTTGAAAAAAAGGTCAAAGCAAGGCATCCCACATTATTTGACTTAATACCTGCAAAGGAGAGCCAATGTTATATACTGACTAAAAAAACAGACTATATGAACCATGGATAAGCCTAGATAAAACCATACATCTACAAAATCGTTGACTTGCTCAAAAAGAAGCTAAAAAAGTATAAAGTGGAAAGGCTAGCTGGAAAAAATGATACAGGCAGAGAAAAGAAAATAGAATTTTATAATCAGTTATAAAAAAAAATACTACACGGAGATGGAAGTGGTGCATGCTGGGGAGGATTCAGGAGGAGAAAGAGGGTATACTCAGGAAGATATGAACATATTTTATTGTATATATGCATGAAACTCTATATTTAAATTTTTAAATAAACATATGAAAGACTATTTGAAAATTTTAGTTCAAGGAAGAATAAAACTTAAAGTAATATTAAGAACCACTGAGCAAAAAGTCAGGGAAATAGGTGTTTGAATGATAAAGTGGTGTTTGAATAATAATGTTACCACACACGACACAGGAAGAAAAAATTGAAATAGATGAGCATTCAAAAAGCACAACAGTGAAAAAAGTAGAACACCAAGAATGGGGAAACATATTTGCATAGTATACAACTAATAAGGAGTTGATATTAGACTATATAAGGAACCCAGACAACTCTATACTCCAAAACCACCATTTCCCTCAAAAATACACAATAAAGAGCAAATAAGTATATGTAAAAAGTCTTTAACATCACTAATCTTTGGAGTCCCAGGCACATACTATCACCACCACCACCACATCAAGTTAGGCAAGGATGGGATATGACAATGGTTGGTGGTTCAAAGTTAGCCTGGGATACATAATGAAAGATATGGCAGCCTAAGCTACAAAGACAGACTGTGTCTCAAAAATCCCAAGCCAAAACTGACCAACCAAATCCAAATAAGAATTACAAAACTACAATATTATATTCCCAGTAAAAATGGCTAACATTAAAAAAATAACAAGACAATTTTGGGATAAGCAACAGCAATGTAACTGAGTGTAAGTCCTGTTCAATAGGAGAGAAACAATGCCTGGTGCTGTGAATCTAGTCAACTACCGATATACGTAGTAAGGTCATGAATCTTAGGAGATAACCTAGTATTGCCACTTTACTAAACTAGTGTAATTCCTAACTGCTTATTCTTTTTTTAAAAGATTTATTTATTATATATAAGTACACTGTAGCTGTCTTCAGACACACCAGAAGAAGGCATCAGATCTCATTACAGATGGTTGTGAGCCACCATGTGGTTACTGGGATTTGAACTCAGGACCTCTGGAAGAGCAATCAGTGCTCTTAACTGCTGAGCCATCTCTCCAGCCCTTAACTGCTTATTCTTATATCCCCAGGTAGTTTAGCTCCTGACTTCATCAAAAGAAGTATCGTTTTGTTTTGCAGTAGGCAGAACTAAATAGAAATCCTGTTCAAAATTCAGGGAACAACTGACCATGGAGTGCCCAGCAGTAACTGATACATACAGGATAACCTAACAACTAAGGCTCAAGGAACATTGCAGAAGAGGGGACAAAAAGATTGTAAGAGCTGGCATACAAGGAAGCCTGATATAAAATAGTGTTTTCTATGTATGATAGTGAAACTGCACCCATGAAATCTCAAAATATGGTCACCTAAACAAGTTCAGCACAATGACTATACCAGTTGACATAGCAACATGGATAGGGGAAATCTCACAGGGTCCAATCCCTAGATGGAGAGCTATAGAAAATTAATGACTTCTGAGAGAGGAAGTCTATCTGAAAGATGAAAGAGGTCCCTAATTGGTCATTTAAGCACATATACATATGAGTAACAACAAACAGACTCAACATAATACACATGCACACATAGAAACACACACACACACACACACACATCTTTAATCTTAGCAACTGGGAATTAAAGGTAGATGTTTATCCATGGTAAGGTAGATGTTCAAAGACATCCTGCTTTACATAGTAAATTCCAGGCCAGATAGAGTTAAAGTATTCAAAAAAAATCAATCAGGCAAGCAAGCAAGCAAACAAACAAAAAGAAAACAACCAACCAATCAAACAGCAAAACAACCAAAACCAAAACCAAAAAGAACATACTCACACCATAAGGATGTAGATACTTACCATCAAGCTGCTGTCCAGAGGTATCCCAGAGATCCTCAGTCTGGGCTACTTTCATTGCTCTTGGTTTCTCACAAGGACTTGTTGTTTTGTTATAGCAGATGCATGTGTGTGTGTGTGTGTGTGTGTGTGTGTGTGTGTGTGTGTGTGTGTGTGTGTCTGTCTGTCTGTCTGTCTATGTGTGTGTGTGTCTGTCTGTCTATGTGTGTGTGTGTGAGAGAGTCGGTGTGTGCATGTGTGTCTGTCTATCTGTATCTAAAACAATAGTAATTAAAGAAGAGGTCGTTAATATGAGAGGGAATGTCAGGCAGCACAGAAAGACTTGGAGTGGGGAAAAGGACAGGGTAGAAATTTTTAAGTATATTATTAAAATAAATTCTCAAAATGAAATAAAAACTAATAAATAAGCATGCATATGAAAATAAAAATTAAAGCTATAAGAGTAGATATAGCGCTTCTTGTTCAAGAGGTGGCAGAACTAATTATATAATCAGGGAGGGGATTCACAGAATATTAAAAACAGTGATGCCCGTGAAGGTGGTTTCAAGCTAATGACATGCAAATTGACTTTACAAACCTTTGTTGAATTCAAAACTGTACATTTACATTCTATATTCTGTTTCTCTGATGGTGAATCTTGGTAGAAATCTCGTTTCTTTTGCAATGCCTATCTTGTTAATAATAAACTGTGTGTGTTTAGGCATGTAACTGTGTATTGGTATTATTATATGATTTAAAGTCTTTTTTGGAGTAAATAGAACCTATCCACCAAAAGATGCCCAGAATAAATTTGATAAATGAAAGGAAACCTGACAAATCCCTATTATCCAGCACTTAGGAGGATGGTAAGGATTACAAGTTCCAAGCCAGCCTGATCTATACTGTGAGTTATAGGCAAGTCATGGCTTCACAGTAAGAACCTGTCTTTAAAAAATGACTGAAGATCACAAATGCTTATAGTGAATGTGAGGAAAGAACTCTCGAACACCTTTGGTAGAAATATGTTACTAGAGCCACTGTAGAAAAGTGTGGTGTTTTCTAAAATTTGAAAATAGAGCTACCTTGAATTTTACTACTACAGGATATGAAATTATGAAATAAGTATTTCAGGAGACATCTTATGCTTGTCATAGAATTGCTAATGAGACTCAATAAATGTACACAATGGAAATCTATTCAGTCATATAATTATGAAATCTTTACGTTGCCAACCCATGAATGGAAATGGAGACTGCTAGGCAAAAGTAAAAGAAGCCATGCACAGAAAAGTAAGTACCACACAATCCTGTACATATGTGGAGTAGAACATATGATGATTAATAGTGGCCAGGGAAAGAAAGCAGCCGAAAGAATAGAGACCATTTGGAAAATGACTACTAACATACATAGACAAGATCAAGAAGCTTAAAGTTGCTACTGCAGAACACATTGCATGATGGATAACCTTTCTATGGTGTGCATTTCAAGGTGAGAGAATAGTTTTTCAATACCTTTTCCAGAGAGAAATGACCATGGGTTTATAAAAACATTTAGCTTTATTTAAACAAATGATTGTGCAATGTATACGTGCATTGCACATTCATTACAAGGTCCTGCCTCAGAGGTCATGCGTATGAGTTTATGTTTTAATTAAAAACAAGAATAGATGCATTCAAAGCTCAGCGAAAAAGCATTTTCTTGGCATGCACAAAGATCTAGGTTTGACCCCTGGCTCCAGAAAGTGGGAAATGGAGAGGGAGAACAAAGAAATCATGTAACATGTACTGTCTTAAAAGTTAATACAAAACTTGAGTGCTTTCACTATAAAGAAATAATAACTATTAGTACATATATTTATCATTTATTCTTATTTAAGAATTCCCTCATGTGTGTCAAGACACACCACTAAATTAACAATTTCACTTTATTTTATTTATCAGTTTAAAACAGACCTTAAATTAAGACCGAACCTTATCTATTATTGTTAAAAATGAGCAACATGCCATACATGTTTATCCACACTTTTAATCTTAGCAACTGGGAGTCAAAGGCAGATGTTTCTCTACGAGTTCAAAGCCATTCTGCTCTACATAGTAAATTTCAAGCCACATAGAGCTACATGTTCAAAGTATTCTCCAAAAGAAAGAAACAACAAACAACAATAAACAAAACACAAAATAAATACCCCCTCAAAACTAAACAAACATTTCACATCCTTGAGGATGTAAGATACTTTGCCCTTACATTGTTGGTAGGTGTCCCAGAGATCCTCAAAACAATACGGAGGCTATTTATTGCTATTGGTTTCTCCACAAGAACTTGATAATAAAAGACCCCCATTGTCCTGTTAGATACTGGCCTCCCAGGTCATGGAGAAACCAGCGTTAGTACTGATTCAGGAAGATTTCTCCCCTCATAGCCATCTCTCACAGTACTTACTGGTAAGTGCTATTTAGGTTTCTGGGAGGAAAATTCATGAGTAGTCTTACTCAGCTGTGATCCGTATGGAATGCACTAATAATCTAATAATGGGTGGCAAAATATGCCCATTGGTGAAACAGTGGCACAAATGTTATAGAGGTAACCAACTGTTTTCTGGCCACTCTACAGAAGGAAAAGCATGCCTATTTGGGATGCTCAAAGACCCCACACATGAATAAACTATTGTTCTGCTAACTGAACACAGTATCAAACGTCCCTCTCAATTCTTATCTGTCTGCTTTTAGACTAGTGTAGTCCCCATACCTCATCACTAGCAGGACCTGGTTAAAACAAAAACGTATACCTGGTCAAAGTAAAATTAATGACTGTGTATTGGTCAGCCACAATTCAGTTCCCTGATGCTCAGGGCCTATCACTGAAGAGATCGAAGAAAGATTATAAAAGGCAGAGTTAGGGGAGGACTGCTGTGAACAATTATCTTCTGGACACAACAGAACCACTGTACTCATGAAGTCACAGCAGATGTGGTTGCGTGAACAAGTTCTATACAGAACTAACTTAGTTAGCATGGAGTTGAAATAAGTTCATGAGCCCCCACCCCTACCTGATAAGCTATGGACAATTGATGATAAGTTGACCTTCTTTCATGAATATCACATATTTTACCTATTTTATAGTTTGATAGATCTTTGTCCATTTAAAATTTAAATTTACATTTTTATATATACATATTTATATAATTTTGGACTAAAGTATAGCTTTATTTTTCAAGACTAATAAATTGTTTCATAAATGATTATTGTTCACATTTGTTTGTGGATAGTTAACTGAGTTCTAAAAATGTTTCTCTTCACCCTCAGAATGGAAATGTTTTCATTCCTGCAGCTTCAGAGCTTCAGAAAGAGTACATTTAAAAAAAAATAATAATGCCTGTTAAGGCTGTCCCAAATCTTTGTGCATAGTTTCTTTAGGATTTTCCTATTTATCCTCACATGCTTTTAAATTCTTTGATTTTCAGAGTCAGCTAATACAGTTCTAAAAATCAATGCACCATTTTGATTGCGATTACATAAATATATAGATTATTTTAGAGAATTACTTTTATATATCTTTAAATTTGCTTGTGTTTGCTGTGTTTTCATTCCCACTCTAATTAAATTTTTCTTGTGTATTGACTGTATCTTTCCTTTTTCTAAAAGTGTCATATTTTATCTACATACTCCTCCATACCTATATCTATATTTTCATTAGTTATTTTGTATATTTCATATTCTATTGCCTATATTTGCTATTTTGTACTAGAGAGTGCTATATGATTTTTTAAAAATTTTTCACAGAAGTAGTCATTTGGGTAGTTAGTTTTTTTTTTCCCTTATATTATTCATTTCTTATTTAATCTTTGGTAATAGTATTTTTCTGCTTATTTTTCAAGTTTTATTAGGAACAAAATAATTTAATTCTTCACACTAAATAGAAAGATTCTTTACAGCTACAAATGATTATGAATATAGAAGTGGAATATTTGGTGATTTGACGAATTGGTTAAATGAAGCCAGGCAGAACCCCAAGTGAAGTTGTAAGGACACCCACAAAATGTTCAACCCAAAATTTATCCACTTTACAAGAAAGGCAGGGATGGGGGATGGAGCAGAGATTGAGGGAATAACCAACCAATAACCAGCCCAATTATAGACCCATCCCATGGACATGCACCAATCCCTGACGGTATTAATGATACTCTGTTTTGTGTGTAGACAGGAGCCTAGCATGGCTGCCTTCTAAGAGGCTCTAACTAGCAGCTGACTCAGAAGGATGCAGACACCCACAGGCAAACTTTGGAGGGAAGTCAGAGACTCTTATGGAAGACTTGGGGGAAGGATTGAAGACCCTCAGGGGATAAGAACTCCACAGGAAGACCAACAGAGTCTACTAACCTGTACCCTTGGGGCCCCTCAGAGACTGAACTACCAACCAAAGAACATAGACAGGCTGGGCCTTGGACTACTTGAACATATGTAACAGATGTGCAGCTTGGTCTTTATGTGAGTCCGGAACAACTGAAGCAGGGGCTCTCCCAAAAGCTGTTACCTGACAGTGGTATAATTCCCTAATTGGGCTGCCTCTTCTGGCCTCTGTGTAAAAGGATGCGCCTAATCTGGCAGAAAGTTGATGTGCCAAGGTGAGGGAATACCGAGGGGTAACTCTAAGAGGAGGGGGAGTGGGGACTCTATAACAAGGGTGGGGGAGCAGCATTTTGGACATAAATAAAAAATAACATTTAAAATAATTGGTTATTAGTTTTTAAGTAATTAATAAATATACTATGTCACATTTTCTTCTGTGAGCAAATAGGCACCTTGAAATGAATTAGTAATTACCATAATCCAATATCCCTTTTTGTGGCATTTTACCCCCATTTTTGAGATGTGGCCTCATATGGCTGAGGCTGGCTTTTGTCTCCATTTTTCCTTATAACACCGAAGTTTGAGAAGTTATTTTTGTATGTTTTTGTTTTGGAGAACAATCACCTTATTAATTATAAGGTAGTTGGGGTTGGGGATTTAGCTCAGTGGTAGAGCCTAGCAAGCGCAAAGCCCTGGGTTGGGTCCCAGCTCTGAAAAAAAAAAAAAAAAAAAAAGAAAAAAATTATATAAGGTAGTTATAATTTTGTTTTGCTTTCAACAATTTTCAATATTTAAGTAACAAATCACAGCATTAAGCTTTTGTTACTATTTTTAGTATTCATCCTTACTTCTTTTGTATTTGACAATTTAAAAGTCTGATCTTACTTTGATTGATTGGTTTATTTATGAGATTAGCTCCCCATATTTGAAGTTTATGAAGGGTATTTGGTTCACTGTGCACACAGTGTTTTGCACAAATGCTTAAAGCATGGTAGGTTCCTTATCCAAAAAACTATTTTCTATCTCTGTCTTTTTATTTTAACCCCATATGAAGTATTTTACCAGATAATTTAAACCTCTCAGTGTTGTTAGTTTAATGATTTCCTTTTTATGTATTTTGAAGTGCATCTTCTCTTTTTATTGTTTTTTCTGTCTTTTCCTGCCCCCCTCTTCCAATAAAATTTCATTTCATGACACAGTTTTAAATTTTTATATAATTTTTGTATGTCATTAATTTCTTTTACTAAAAGTGGAAAGGGCCTTTTGAAGTTTGTGGCCCTTATACAAAGAGTACAAAGTCAATTTTGCTGACAGACCATAACCTTCCTAGCTATGTCATACTGCATTTCTGAGTCTTCCTTATTTATCTTCCTTCAACCTATGAAAGTTATTTCCTGAGTCAACAAATACACTTCTTATTGTTGGGATTGTTTCTATGCCACTGCAACAAATCACAATTTAGCAGCTTGAAACAACATAGTTATTATCTCATAGTTCTGTGCCTTGGGAGTGTAGGTTGGCTTGACTGGTTTTTCTGCTCCAGTTTCCTCAAGGCTGAAATCACAGTGCTCGCTGGCCGAGTTCTTATAAAGTGACTTCAGGACAAATTTACTTCTACTCTCATTCCTATGGGTAAACTTTAGTTCATTGTGGTTGTAGGAATGAAGACTGTTAAAGTTTGAATTTGGAATGGCCCCAAAGATTTGGACCCCATCTGGCAGGGCTATTGGGAAACTGGAAACTTGAGGAGGTGGGGCCAACCTACTTGGAAGAAGTAAGTCATTGGGAAGGTTTGCTCCTTTCTGTCTTTGGCTTCACACACACTGGAGGCAAGCAGTTCTTTTCTGCTTATGCCTCCACACATGTTTCTATGCTCTACCAGGGGCCCAGAGCGACAGGACCAAGCAACCATAAACTGAAACTTCTGAAACAAGGAATCAAAACTCAACTTCTCTGGTGTGTTGATGTTTGTCTCTGCTTCTTTGTTGGCTGTATTCTCTTTGAAACCTCTGTCTGCAGCCCTCTTTTCAACATTACACATTGTCCTCCTTCATCAAAACATCATGAAGTGCCCTATTAATATGTAATACAATCCTGTATTAAGACTTTCCTAATGTTGACTTTTTTTTTTGTAACATGAGAGTTCACTTTTTCAGTGTCTGTTCTGCTGCTCTTTTATTCTCTTGTTTTTAAGGGTGTATATGATTACTTTAGGTTCATGTGAATAATCTAGGATAACCTTAATTTTTTAAGTTTATAATTTAATTAAAACATTTAGTCCTCTCATTTCCTCCCTCCAAATCCTGTCATAAACTCCTCCTCCCGTGTGTGTGTGTGTGTGTGTGTGTGTGTGTGTGTGTGTGTATCGTTTCTTTTGAGACAGTATCTCTTCTTTGTCCTGGAGCTAGAGGGTTTAGCCAGCCTGTCTCAGAGATCTACCTGTCTCTGCCCCCAAGCACTGCAGTAGCAGTCGTGTGCTCACCTTTTAAGTGGATGGGGCACTCAAACGCTGAATAAATACTGATAGTATACTATATTGTGGGTGTTTTGCTAAGAAATGAGGGTCTGAGGGCTGGAATTGGTGGTGCTCATCTTTAATCTAAGCACTCAGGAGACAGTTGCAAGCACATTTTTGTGAATTGGAAGCCAGACATGCAGAGTGAGTCCATGTCTCCAAAAACAAAACAAACAAACAAAAACCCCAAAAAACAAACAAACAAAGATGGTTCAGCCATTAAAAGCTAGGCTCACAACCAATAAATAAATAAATAAATAAATAAATAAATAAATAAATAAATAAATAAGGAAACAGGTACCTTGTCTTGAAATAAACCTTGCTTTGTGAAGGTTAATCTTGTTTTGTCTTGCAATTCAAGCTAAAACCCCCTTAACTTAATACACCATTGTTTATAAACCTTTGTCTAAAAGAGAGATATGGACAGCTGCTGGAAACAGATATGCTGTCCGTCTGCTTGATTATGGCCTTATAAACAGAAGTTTGTTATCAGGTTAGAATTTGGAGAACATGTGACATTTGTGGTCAGTCAGAATGAGATAGACACACATTAGGAAGATTCAACACTACCCATTTCTTAGGTCAACAAAAAAAAAATACATTAAGGTGTTTCTACAGTTGGCACATGACTGTCATCTAAAGCCACCTATTTTTTTTTTGCAACAGAAGACAGATTTAAATGAGATAACGAATTCAGTGTAGTTATTTTTAAGTTGTATGCCCTCTATGATATATGTGTAGATCACCATGCCAAAGGAATCCCCTGATTTTCTTTCTTTCATTCAGTACCCAGAGTAAGACAGGAAGGATTTCAGTTTTTACCTGTTTTTGAGTTTCAAATGTTGGCTTCAGTTCTAAGACAATCATTGGGCTGGAGCTCTTTAGAGTTAGAAACAATTCAGCCTGTTCAAATCTGAAATTGGGAAACAGAGAGATTAAATAGTTTGCCTAAGATAATAAAGATAGCTTCTACAAGATCAGGATTGTGAATCCCAGACATAGAAGTTTTTCCACTCACCGCACTGCTTCTCCCCCCCTCCCTCCCCCTCCCCCTCCCCCTCCCCTCCCTCCCCATCCCTCTCTCTCCCTCCCTCCCCTCCCTCCCCTCTCCCCTCTCCCTCTCTCAAGTGTTTACTGTGAAGGAAACACGGGTATTATATGTAATCAATCCTACTGCCCTGCCAGGACAAAACATTAAAATTAAAATCCATTCATGATGAGATCATGTCTCTGAGTGGTTCAGAATAATACTTTGATATAGTCATGCAGATGAGAAGCTTATGCCCAAAGCAATGAGAAGAAAAAGTAAAAATAAGCCTTGTTTTATGGGCTGGGGTAATTGAAGAAGAGGTGAGGCAGGAGTCACATTACAACAAAGGAATGCAGGGTATGAGCAGTAAACCAGCTAGCAGGAACACTTTCTGTGCTTGTGACTAGAAAACTAACTCGAATTGGAACTCTGCTGAAGTCTTTAAAAAATGTTAAACCTCGGGCTTCTTCGATGGAAAAAATAACAATACCGTAGGTGTCTTGCAAGGCACACCTAGGGCTTTGTACTTCCTAGGCAAGTATTATACTGAGTGAGCTTCATCTCCATACCTTTTCAAGATTTGCTTTTATTGTTATTCTTGACAACTCAATAACTAGGAAAATCATTCAGATGTCTCTGTCTCAAGGTACATTGATAGTCTAATAACCATTTACCGCATGCTTTTACTTTATTTACTTTGTTCTTATGTAGCCCATTGATTTAACTTAAACATATGATTGCTATGTACTTCGTTTAGGACCCACATTTCTGAACAAGATGGACAATCTTCAACTGTCAGGTGGGGGTGGGGGATTTGTAGTATAATGGAAGAGACAGATTGAATCTAATAAGCATATGAAATACACTTATGTTCTCGACAGCTAAAGGGTGTATCGGTACCCTGAGAGAATGTCAAAGTGGAACCATTTAATGTGAAATCTCTGAGTAACTGACATTTAACTTAAGATCTGAAGGCTAAGTGTTAAGTAGATAAAAAGAACAAGAAGGAATCGTTCCATGTAGTGGGGACATCATGTGCAAAGCTCCTGAAGCAGAATGAGTGATAGCATATCTGAGGACCAAAGAACAAGGTCAGTATTGCTTGGAATTCGGAGATCAGGAAGAAAGGCTCAGTGAAATTAGGCTGGAGAGATGTGCACATTAAGTCACATGGACCCTTTTAAATCATGGGAAAGAAGCTAAATCTTTCTCTCCTAAGAAGGAATCAACTCGATATAGGGTAATGGCAGGGCGTTGAGGTTGGAGTGGGTGGGTAGGAATGGGAGCATCCTCATAGAAGCAGGGGAGGGGGAGGGGTATGGGAAAGGAGGAAAGGGGATAACATTTGAAATGTAAATATATGAAGTATCCAAAAAACGAAATTATTAAAAAAGGAAGGAATCAACTCAAGAGTTTTAAACAGCAGAATTGGTACAGGGACGCACATTTGAAATTACAGTACTCACAACACACAAACCAGAGAACAGTGAGTTTCAGGAGAAGTTGGTGAGACCTTTTCTCAAACAAAACAAAAACAGTTTCTAGCAACAAATATGATCTGCTCTTTTGTTTAAAGCTATAATTTTATAATTTGTGGAGAGTAAAGTGTCTCAGTGTGTAAAGGTGCTTACCACCAATTTTAAAGACCTGAGTTTAAAGACCTGATCCCTGGGACCCATGGTAGAAGGAGAGAACCAACTCTCCCAAGTGTCTCTCTGCCCTCTACATGTATACTATGACACACCACATACACACACACACACACACACACACACACACACACACACACACACACACACACATGCCTGACTGACAATAGCTCTTTGATACATTTACATACAAATCATTCTCATTCAAAATTATATATCTTGTGTGTGTGTGTGTGTGTGTGTGTGTGTGTAGAGAGAGAGAGAGAGAGAGAGAGAGAGAGAGAGAGAGAGAGAGAGAGAGATTTTAGTTATGAGAGTAATGATAGAGGTTTTAAGGAGAAATGTAGCAATGAAAGTTCACAACTAGAGATAAATTAAATTTTTTAAAAAAATTATTCTATCCCACTATTGACAAATTCATTTCCTTTCAAAATACTCTCATTACTATTTGTGAGGGCCTAGGTTGAATTTTCAACTCTGCAAGGAAAAAAATTCCCATAGAGTTTTATTCTTTTTTTAAAAACCTATTGGATATTTATGTACTTTTCAAATGTTATCCCCTTTTCTGATTTCCACTCCAGAAAACCCCTATCCCATCCCCCTTCCCTCTGCTTCTATGAGTGTGCTCTCCCACCCACCCACTAACTCCCTCCTGCCTCAACACCCTGGCATTGCCTTACACTGTAGCATTGAACCTTCACAGGACCAAGGGCCTCTCTTCTCATTGATGCCTGACATGGCCATCCTCTGCTACACATACTGTTAGAACCATGGGTCACTCCATATGTACTCTTTGGTTGGTGGTTTAGTCCCTGAGAGCTCTGGGGTGTCTGATTGATTGTTGGTGTTCTTCTTATGGGGTTGCAAACCCACTCAGCTCCCTCAGTCCTTTCTTTAACTCTTCCATTGAGGACTCAGTTCTCTCTCTCTCTTTTTCTTTCATCTTTATTAACTTGAGTATTTCTTATTTATATTTCGATTGTTATTCCCTTTCCCGGTTTCCAGGCAAACATCCCCCTCCCCTTCTATATGCGTGTTCCCCTCCCCATCCTCCCCCCATTACCGCCTTCCCCCCAACAATCACGTTCACTGGGGGGTTCAGTCTTGGCAGGACCAAGGGCTTCCCCTTCCACTGGTGCTCTTACTAGGATATTCATTGCTACCTATGAGGTTGGAGCCCAGGGTCAGTCCATGTATACTCCTTGGGTAGTGACTTAGTCCCTGGAAGCTCTGGCTGGTTGGCATTGTTGTTCATATGGGGTCTCGAACCCCTTCAAACTCTTCCAGTCCTTTCTCTGATTCCTTCAACGGGGGTCCCGTTCTCAGTTCAGTGGTTTGCTGCTGGCATTCGCCTATGTATTTGCTGTATTCTGGCTGTGTCACTCAGGAAACATTTATATCCGGCTCCTGTCGGCCTGCACTTCTTTACTTCATCCATCTTATCTAGTTTGGTGGCTGTGTATGTATGGGCCACATGTGGGGCAGGCTCTGAATGGGTGTTCCTTCTGTCTCTGTTCTAAACTTTGCCTCCTATTCCATGCCAAGGGTATTCTTTGTTCCCCTTTTTAAAGAAGGGTGAAGCATTCACATTTGATCATCCGTCTTGAGTTTCATTTGTTCTAGGCATCTAGGTAATTCAAGCATTTGGGCTAATAGCCACTTATCAATGAGTACATACCATGTATGTCTTTCTGTGATTGGGTTAGCTCACTCAGGATGATATTTTCCAGTTCCAACCATTTGCCTACGAATTTCATAAAGTCATTGTTTTTGATAGCTGAGTAATATTCCATTGTGTAGATGTACCACATTTTCTGTATCCATTCCTCTGTTGAAGGACATCTGGGTTCTTTCCAGCTTCTGGCTATTATAAATAAGGCTGCGATGAACATAGTGGAGCATGTGACTTTGTTATATGTTGGGGCATCTTTTGGGTATATGCCCAAGAGAGGGATAGCTGGGAGAGGACCCAGTTCTTAGTCCAATGTTTGGCTGCAGTAGACTGGGAGTGGGTGGGGTTGGGAACAAGAGGAATCAGGTAGGTGAAGAAGGCAGGCAGAAAATAGGGGCAAGACAACTGGAATTGGGGGATGGGAGGTCTATGAGAATAACCCTAGCAAAGTCCCCAGTATTGGGGGACATGGCACCTGGACTGACCATTTTCTGTAAGCAGGCAAGGCCTCAAATGGCAGAATTTGGACACCAAGCTAGCCCCAAAAGTTTCCACCTACAGATGGTCCTTCCTGCAGAGTGCTGAGGCCAGAGCCTGGAAGAATTATTATTAGAGAAACTAGAGAGACTTCATCTAGCAATTGTTGGGAGCAGATGCAGAATCCAACAGCCAAACATTAGGAGGAGCTCAGTGAGTCCTACAGAGAAGAGGGAATGAAGGATTGGAGGAAGCAGAGGTGTCAGGAAGACCACAACATGACTCATATAATCAACTTGCTAGGACTAATGAGATGAGGGAGCCTATGGGGTGTGGCCTAAGTCCTCTACATATGTGTTATGGTTGAGTAACTTGGTGTTCTTATGGGAATCATAACAGTGCGACTAGGGGATGTCTTTGATTCTTTTACTTGTTTGTAGGATTTTCTGGGTTGCCTTGTCCAGCGGTGATGTGCTGTAGTCTTATTGTAGCTTGTTGTGCCATGTTTGGTAGATGGCCATGGGAGGCCTACTCTTTTCTGGGGGGAGACAGGGGTAAGAGTGGGCTGTGGAGTGTTGGTGGTAAATCTGGGGAAGAGGGGAGGTGGGAGAGAGAGAATGGGGGAAGGGGTGCGAGGAAACTGCAGTCAGGGTGTAATATATGAGAAAAGAATAAAAATTAAAATAAAAATAAAAGTGAAAAAAAAAGAACTCTCTAGTAAGTTGTTTTCCTTACCACTAGTGGCTGTCACCTTCTTCCTACTATTACTATTACCTGTGATATGTTTTTTGGTTTAAAAAATGTGTATATTTAGAATTAGCTTGCTGAACGCTGTTTAGATGATCCCAATCTTATTGACAACATCTAGAACATTATAATGAGGAGTCATTTTAACAAATGTCTTCTTCTCTATATCAGGCCTCATCAGGGTATTTACTTTGGCTTCATCAGTCTCACCAAGTTTCTTCACAGTCTGTATGATCTGGCGAGTGCTGGCCTTGACATCCACAATGAGCTGTTGTCCTCTAACTTCTTCATGGCTGACTCAGTGGACAGGGAATTTGATGATGGCGAGCTTCCATCAGCTGGTCGAGCTCTTTCGAAGGTGTTTGTGCTGCCTTCAGAGCTGCAGCGTCTTGGGCCACGGGAAGGTGGGTGACTTATAGATCCGTTTCTGCTTTTTTCAGTGGCTGTGGATGCCTTTTACCACTGCCTACTTAGTTTTCAAGGCTTTCCCTTTGGCTTCGGATTTGGGAGGGGCAGGAGTTTCCTTCTTTGTTTTTAGTGCCACCTTGGTGAGAATAAAAAAGATGTTTGCCGGTTCACATCTCCAATAGCTTATTTTTTTTAAACTTTAAATTTTTAGGTAAAATGCAATTATATTATTTCACCTTTCTCCTTCTTCCCTCCTACCTTTTCCATATTTCCTCCCTTCCAAATTCAGTCTCTTATTCTTTAACCGTTGTTAGATTTCCATATAAATGAAAAAAAGGTATAAATAAAATATGTTGAGTCCATTCAGCATTTTCTGCATGTGTGTATTTATATATTTGTGTGGTTGAGCATGAAGTATTAAATAATTATTGAGAAGACTCATCTCTTGGTAAGACTAACATTCTCTCTCTCTCTCTCTCTCTCTCTCTCTCTCTCTCTCAGCAGTGTTAATTGGGTATAGATCTTCATCTTGTGGGGCCCTGTGAGATTTTATGAAATGGAAGTTAAAATGAAATCTCAAAAACCTAGATTGCCCAAACAATGCTTGAACAATGACAACAGTTGAGATTTGAGAGTTTTTATTATTAAATTCACCTTTCATTGGGTTCTGTCTGCTCTATTGGCTTGATATAAGGCTATGAATTTGAGTAAAAAAGGAGGAATATATGAGATTGTTAGAAGGGAGGAAAGGAATTGAGAGAAGGAAGCAATAAATTATCTTACTACATTATAATCTCAGAAACAAGAAAATAAAATTTAAGAAGGAAGAACATTTTTATTGGGTTCTTAGAGAGAGAAAAAGGTGGGTAGGAGAAGGAAGTGAGGGTAAAGGCAACTACTATAAAACAATCAAAGAATAAAAAATCATAACCTCTTTTTCATAAATTTTTCTTATATGTACACACACACATATATGTATATATATACACATATATTCTTAAATATAATCTGCTTGGTCTATATAATGTATGGGCTAAATAAAAAGTTCTCAAAAGAAGAAAAAGCTGGCTAATAAAGATCTGCCTTGAACAATTAGGGAAATGTAAATCAAAACAACTTTGAAGATTCATCTTACCATAGTCAGAATGGCATAAATCAACAAAATATCTGAACACTCATGGCAGAGGGGGTGTGGGGAAAAGAGAACTCTCATTTACTGTTGGTGGGATTGCAAATTGGTACAGCTTCTATGGAAATCAACATGGAGAATGATCAATAAACAAACAAGCAAACAAAAACCAACAAAAACACCCCCAAATCTGGAAACAAATCTACCATATGACCCAGGTACACCACTCCTTGGCATCTTACTCCACCGACACTTGCTTAGCTACACTCATTGTTGTTTTGTTCATAGTAGCTAGTGAATGGAAACAACTCAGATGTCCTTCAGTTGATGAATCAATAATATATATATATATATATATATATATATATATATATATATATACATATATACACACACACACACATACTATTCAGATATAATGAAAAATGAAATTCTCTTTACATTGAATTTTAAGAACCAGACACCCCAGGGCTCCCAGGGACTAAACCACCCACCAACACAGGAGGGACTCATAGCTCTAGCTGCATATGTGGCAGAAGATGGCCTTGTTGTGCATCAATAGGAGGGAGGGCTTTAGTCCTGTGAAGACTCGATGCCCAGGAGTAGAGGAATGCCAGGGTGGGGGGTAGGAGGGAGTGGCTGGGTAGGTGAGCACCCTCATACAAGCAGAGAGAGGGGGGATGGGATGGGGAGGTTGCAGAAAGGAAACTGGGAAAGGAGATAACATTTGAAATGTAAATAAATAAAATATCCAATAAAAAGCAAGCAAAAAAGAACATATTTTAAAATGTAACCATGTATGTTATGGGATCAGACTAATAAAGTTGCTCTGATAGACACGTTAGCCCTATTGTAATTTTATAAATATATTTAAAATTCAAAGATGGTAAAGTTAAATATGTTACCAATGGATTTCAAAGATGGTAGCAGAAAAGGGACTTTAGTACAATTCTTAACAGTTTCTCATTTATTTGAGGTGAAAAAAGACTTACCAATACCCAAGTGACATACCAAAAATTCTAGTTACTATGTGACAGGGTACAAGATGGAGGGAACAGGAAGGGTACCATACGCAGCCAAGAGTATGAGGTTAATCAAAATAATGTTTTGTCTCAGAGTACTTGCACATTGATTCAGAGCTTTCTCAGCATTTTCTCAAAGAAAGCTGATTACTGCATTAGTGAACCCAGCACTGAACATTATAATCATCCAAGGATATAAAAAGTGTTAATTCAGGGTTGGAGAATTGGCCCGGCCAGAGCACTCACAGATGCTCTGGGTTTGGTTCCTAGTACATGTATGCTGGTTCACAAACACCTGTAACTCCATTTCAAGCGGGTCTGATATTCTCTCTCTCTCTCTCTCTCTCTCTCTCTCTCTCTCTCTCTCTCTCTCTCTCTCTCTCTCTCTCTCTCTCTCTCCCAGCCTCTGTGGGCACTGCATGTACATGTTAAATATACCTCTCTTCTGACAAAACACTCAGGCATGTAAATTAAATCTGAAAAATTGTTTTGAAATTGTGTATTCCTATACTTAATAGACACAATGTATCTTTGGAGTTTGGGGCCTGAACATTTTGTGTGTGTGTGTGTGTGTGTGTGTGTGTGTGTGTGTGTGTGTGTGTGTGTGTATCTCCAGATAATGCTAAGATTAATCAAATTTTAATCTTCTCTGAGAAACTATGAAATTGTTGATGGTAAGAAAAGGAGAAATGTCTTTCCAAATTCTTTAAAAGGACACTAAACATTAAAATAACAGAATAAAAGGACACTGAGTAATGTTTAAACAAAAACGTCATTCCAGAAAGCCATATAAACCTCCATCTTTTGTTGGTGGTGGTGTTTTTTTTTTCTACTAGCTTTTAATAGAGATTGCATGGTAACTGTTCCAAATTACCAATTAAGTAGATCTTTAAATGACAATTTAATGTTGGCATTCTATTGTGAAATTTGGCAGCCAAAAGAGCATGTGCCCAACAAGAAGGCCTTCATCAAGACCTGGCCTTAATTGTTGTGTTTTTCCCCTTGGGTGGTGATGGATTTGCTCTGGGCCTCCCACATTCAGATCCTGCTAATAATACATATTTGTAAAACAGCTCACCCTGGACTATGCTTATAATTTGTGAATCAAAAGAAAATCTCTGTACATAATAGCTAAAATCATGGGTTTTGAAGTTAGACAAATCAGACCTAAAAGTCTGCCTCTTACTTACTGGTTGACTTGAGGCAACAACTTGAATTTGACACTTCTCTAATCCTTCATTTGTTCATGTCTAAAACATTATTGAGTAGGGATAATGAGATTGCTCAGTGGGTAAAGGGACTTGCTGTCAATTCTGATAACCTGAGTTTGATTCCTAGACCTATGTGGCAAAGGGAAAAAAACCTACTCTAAGAAAGTTGCCTTCTGACCTTCAAGCTTGTATTGGTGTACAGGTCCATCCCCTCTTATTTGCTCAATCAATCAACCAACCAATCAACCAACCAAAGGACCAAACAACTAACCAACAACCAACCAACCAAACAACAAACCAACCAACCAACCAACCAACCAACCAACCAGCCAACCAATCAATCCATCAATCAATGTGGTAAAAACACCAGTAAATAATATTTCCTACTCCATAGGGTTTAAGTTATTGTTTAAAGGGTCAAGTCTGATATGAATAAAATTTTCATGACCAGTTATGCTAACCATATGACTAAATAAACATCCTGGACTAGTCCTTTTATCATCTTAGAATGGAAACTTTTATGAAGACATTTACCCAAATCCTGCATCTTCAAATCAGCTAATCTGACTAAGTATTGATCCCCTTACAGATTGTGTTCAACATGCATGACTTTCTCCTATTTTGCTCTAGTTTTTCCTGGCTATGGACGCTTGACATTTTTCCAATTTCTCAAATCTTCTAACTCAACCTTATAGCTTTAATGCAGTGTGCTATCTCTTGAAGATCTCTGGTTCTTATTTATTCTACCTTTTCCTTTTCTCTTCTGGCTATCTCAAGTAAAATAAACAGATATTACTTCAGCTTTTTACTGAAGTCCTAAACAATCCTCCCAGCAGGCCCATCCCAACAGACCCAGTCCAACTCCTATCTAGAAAATATTCAAACTTCAGCAAGACCAGTTGAGCCAATACATGAAAATATCAATCTTGAATGTGTTGCAAAATAGACAATATTTCCATCCTATTGCTTCACCGAGTATTGTTTTTGAAGAGTGTATTATATGGACAATTCAGATATGAATTCCTTTGGGCTGAATTTCAAGCAAATTTGTTCACCTCAAATATTTTGTTTATTTTTTAATAGTCTGCTACTGTATGAAATCACCCTTTAATGGTCAGAGACATCTTAGCATACCTATTTGACATGATAAAATTTGAGTATTTATAAATAAAAGTTATTTCTTCTAATCTCGTTTTCTTCTAAAGATTTTCTAAATTGCTACCATATCATGAACTTTGATGTTCGTTAGCTATTGTTTGTGGTACATTGCATATTCAATTAAATCTTCTCCACAAGTTTGTCAGACAGAAGATACTATTATGACACCCTCTGTTAGAACAGGGAAAGAGTGTAGCTCTCAGCAGTCACATGATTTTCCAGGGCCCGAAACAGAAGCTTCCTTAAGCACTTTGTTAAGCACTGCTTTGTTCCTCACTGAGCTAAACTGTTTGTCTTCAGTGCAGGAAATATAGTGAACAAGGGACATCACATTATACAAATTCGCCAAAGGTTTTAGCTGGAGTGAGGAGTTAAGTATTACTGGTTGCAGTGAATTTATAACAAGCTGTATTTCAAATAATGATCTTGCTTTGTTTCTGAACTTTCACTGCTAGGAAAACATAGACTTTTTTGAGAGTCTTAGGAAAAGAAGCATCTAGTCTCACACTTTGTAGACTACACTTCAAATTAGCCTTAGAGATGCGACTTGTAGTACAGGAGGCAGGATTCAGTGACTGAAACTTCTTTAGCAAATGGAAGTGCATAATCACTTCTTGATTATCCCCCTCTCTGTTTGCATCATGTTCTGATTCACTCCTAGCTCAGAGGTCATATAAGGGATGTGTTAAAATAATAACTCATCTATAAATTATTCAATACAATACATATAAATGATCACCATTGCTACAAGGGAGAAGGAAACAAGTTGGCTGGATGCTTTCTGAGAATGCCAGGTCTATGGAATTCTTAGCTAGCCTTATGTATATTCTAACAGAGTATATCATCTACAGGCTTCTAAGTCACTTCTGCCAAAGGAGACTTTATAAAGAAAATAATGTATCATGTTTAGTAAAACTTCCTTTTAGAAAATTGTTGATGGACAAAGAAAAGGCATTCAAATATTGCCAAGAATATGTATTTCTTATTTATTAATTGTTACTTTAATCCTGATTGTAGTTTTCTTCCCCTCCTCCTAGCCCCTCCCTCTCATCTACTCCCCCATCCATTCCTTGTCCTTTTCTCCTCAGAAAAGGGGTATCCTCCCATAGCTATCAACCCACCTTGTCATATCAAGTTGCAGTAGGACTAGGTGATTCTTCTGTTGAGCTGGACAGTGAGATGAAAAGGATCCAAAGACAGGCAACAGAGACAGGAAAAGTTACCTAATCAAGTCAAAATCTGTATCTAAAAATGTCTTTAAAAGTACATGTAAAGTCAGTAGCAAGTGTTGTGAGTCTTAAGAAGGGTAAATCTAACAATGTTCTCATCTAATGCTCCTAGGAAAAATGAGTTTTATTATAATTTCTAGCCCTCATTTTCACTAAAATGCCATCTCTTGAAGATAAAGGTAAAACTGAAACAGGTCATTGCAACCAATATGAACCGAGGCAGACTTAAAAATGAATATAAGGTAGACAAGCTTAATGTCCTTCTTCAGAATAGCCTATATTGCTCTCATTTGGCCAGACTGGTACAAGAAACAACTATGAGAATTGCTCTGCTCAATTACTACAAACTGTATTTGAACATGAAGTTTGGGCATGGTTTCCTTAACTACTTTATAAAGTGTTCAAGGTTGCTTCCTTAGTAACAGGCCCCCTCTTTCGTCTTTTTATTACAGTAATAAAGTATAACATAAAATTCGTCATCTTTACCATTTTTAATGGTACAGTGCACTTTTGTTAATTATATAAAGGCTATTGTGCAACAGATATCTAGAACTTCCTTCTGGCAAACCAAAGCTCTCACTCAGTCTCCTGTGCTCTAGGGAACCAACATTCTGGTTCCTGTTTCACAGAAGTTGGCAACTTTAAACATCACATCAAAGCAGAAATATGAGGCAGTTTTTTATTTTGTTACTGGATTATTTGTCCTATATTAATGTCCTTGAGTTTTATTCATATTGCAGCATATTTTGGCTGAGTATAGTGGAGTACATTCTTATAATCTCATCCCTTGGAATACTGGAGATTTACCATGGGTTTTAGGCCAGCCTGGGCTACATAATGTGTTGTTCAAGGCCATTGTAAGCTACAGGGAGATCCTGAATCAAGAAAAAAAAAAGATCCCCTTCCAAATTTTTCCTCTTTATTAGCCCCTAAATATTCTCCTATCTGTATGTTTGTGCATATACACCTTTTGTAGTCCATTCATGGATAGGTTGACATTTTAATTGTTTCTACTTTTTGGCTCTATGGAGAGTGCTGCAGTCTCCTCAAGATCCTATTCTCAGGTCTTGTAGGATATATATCCAATGGCAGGATGGCAGGATCATATGAAGGTATTGTGTTTAGTTTTGTAAGTAAGCTCCCAGGTTTTTTTTAGTTGATACTGAATTTACTAAATTATATTCCCATCAACAGCATGCAAGTTTCCAAATTTTTCTATGTGCTTGCTGACATTCATTTCCTGTTGCATTGATAGAAATTATCCTAATGAGTGTGAAGGTACCTCATGCTGGAGGTTTAAATACAGATTAGTGATAATAGAATTAAACTTTGCATACAGAGCCTCAGGTTTGATTCCCAACACCACAAAAACCAAGATTCTAATGGAAATTAATTACATTTTATAAGTCAATAAATAAATTAATTAAAAGGGAGATTTGGGTTAAAAAAACCAAAATCTTACCAAAAACTCTACTAACATTCCCATTCCATTTGTTGATCATTTGTATAACTGCTTTGAGAAATGTCTATTCTAACTCCTTGTCTACCTTCAAATTGGATTCACTGCTTTCTTGTTATCAAGTTATTATTATACTTGGTATATTCTGTATATGAAATTTTTACAAATACTTTACAAATATCTTGCTTCTTCCGTTGGGTTGGCTGTTGTCTCACAACCTCCTTCACTGCACCTCATTCATGTGTACTCTGCTTTACTTCTTTGAGATAATAAGGCATGGACTCACAGTGAGGAAACTTGTTATATGTTAAGTGGGATCCGCCTGACAGAAGAGCAGACTCTGGTGACTGGGCATGCTGGGACACTAAGCATACTTGACGGATTTTTAAAAGGCACATATGATGTTGAGAGAGGCAATGGGGAAAGTGGGCAAAGAGTAGAGATGACAGAATGTAGGTGGCTTTGATCAAAATTCATTGGATTCATGCATGAAATTCTTTAAAATATTTTTAAGAAAATAACTACTTTTTCTAAGGAGAGGACCCCATTTAATTTACTCCCGTACACACTCCATGATCTTGCTGTTGTTCTGGTTTTGTTTATGCAGCTATTTCTAAGAAAGACTGTTTCACAGTTTTCTGGTATCCTGGCTTGAAAATTTTTCTGCCTCCTCTTCCCCAATGTTCTCTGAACCACAGATAAAGAACTGGCTGTAGAAACCACTGAACTGAGAACAGGACCCCCGTTGAAGGAATCAGAGAAAGGACTGGAAGAGCTTGAAGGGGCTCGAGACCCCATATGAACAACAATGCCAAGCAACCAGAGCTTCCAGGGACTAAGCCACTACCTAAAGACTATACATGGACTGACCCTGGACTCTGACCTCATAGGTAGCAATGAATATCTAGTAAGAGCACCAGTGGAAGGGGAAGCCCTGGGTCCTGCCAAGACGGAACCCCCAGAAAAGGGGATTGTGGGGGGGAGGGAAGTAAGGGGGGGAGGATAGGGAGGGGAACACCCATGTAGAAGGGGGGGAGGGGGTTAGGGGGATGTTGGCCTGGAAACCGGGAAAGGGAATAACATTCGAAATGTAAATAAGAAATACTCAAGTTAATTAAAAAAAAAAAAAAAAGAACTGGCTGTAGTTTTAGCTATTGGGGGTCGGCTTTCTCTGATCTGTTACTCTGTCCTGTTGTTTCCTGTGATAATTTCTGTCTGTTGGAAACATTTTTTTCCCTTCAGGAATGGTAGCTACACTTACCTGTGGGGTATAAGAATAAGCTTTCCAATGAAGTAAAGACTTAGTATGGCCTAGCAAAGTGGCAGTAATAGATTTATGTTTAAGGTCTATGATCTCAATTGGCCCATGTAACTGGATAGGTTTCCACTAACAGGCATTGTTTTCCTTAAGTGGGCCTCAAATTCAATTTGCACAGCTGTTGCTTTCCACTGACGTGAGAGTGCCATTTATTGCGCCTTTATGCATTTCTTGCCATGCTAGTAATTGTCTTGATTCATAGATGTTGCAGCTGGGTGGGACTCTTTAACTCCCCCACCCCACCCCCCAGCAGCTTGCATAGTATTTTCTGGAACCATGGAAGTTAGGTCGTGGAGAAGAGGCTTTCAAGTCAGATTCAGCTTGAATTATCTAAGTCCTGTGTCCTAAGCATGTGTTGTCTTCAGCAATGGGGGCCCACTCTCAACCCATGAGAGGCAGCGAAGACTATAGTGATGACTTACCCAAGGTTGATTGTCACGTGATTACCCTGACCAATCATTGTAAACGAGGTTTCTTTCATCTGCTACTGGAAATTTTGTGTTAGCTTAGTTTGTGGGGAACATTGTTACAGGTGCTTTAACTTCTTTAGAGAGAGAGAGAGAGAGAGAGAGAGATATTTGTGTAGAAATTTTGGTAAATATAAAATAATATAATTCCTTGAAGCTTTATCAAACTACCTTGGTGCTATTTATCCCTCATCCCTTCTTTTTCTGCATTGACTTCTTTTCCTTTGCCTCACCGGAGCCTCTTTCCACTATTCTGTTTCCTGCTTCATATCACCTGTGTCTTGCTATTTCCCCTGAGGCTGCTCTACACTAAGGTCCCTTTGTACTTTTCTGGTGACTGCTGAGAGTCAGAGAATTAGCTTTTTCCAGGGAGGACTGTTGTTAACTTGGGAGTTGGGGTTATGCAAGGGTTTTAAGAGGGATTTGTTGGGGTGGAGGGAGGAAAGAAGAGGCAATTGATGAAACCCTATTTCAATTAAAATATTAGAATAATATAAAATAGTACTAATAATAAAAATTATTGTCTCACCTGTAACCAAGCTCCCATTGAACACTTAATTTTGGCTTGTTATAAGAAAAGAAGAGCATGGAGAGAAAAACTAATGTCAGATAAGGCAACAAAAGCTGTCCTTTTTAGCAGTATATTCTGGTTCAGGTCTGAAATCCCAAAATTTAGGATGCTTAGGCAGGAATATTTTTGCGAGTTCCAGTTCAGTCTGGATTACAGAGTGAGTCTTAAGATATAATGAGAGTGTATGCAAGGAAAAGAGAGAGAATGAGTTCTTTGCGTGTGTGTGTGTGTGTGTGTGTGTGTGTGTGTGTGTGTGTGTTCACTAATTCAGGCAGGAAAGATTTGAAAGAAACAGAGACCAGAGTAGAAATATTAAGCAGGATAATTAATTGCTTGTAGCATGAAATTGAAAATGTGTTCTGCCATCATTTCTGTAGAGATGGGGCTAATAAAAGGACCTAGACCCAAGTCCTTTGAGTATTCTAGATCAGGCTATTGTGGACAGTGCTAGAGATATCCTTGAAGTTTTTCCTAATTATTCATATAGCCTGTCTTCTGAGAGTGTGTGCATGCACAGGTACACTTATGTGGAGGTGAAGGACAGTCCTCCAGCATCTATCTTTGCCTTCTATATCATTTGAGGCAAGCTGTCTGTTGTTCCTTGCTGCTTCTGCTATGACATCAGGCTTGTGAGCTTCTGAGGAATCTGTCTCCATTCCAACATTGCTGTAGAAGCACTGGGATTACAGACATGTGCTTTATCTGGGCTGTGAGAATTCAAATTGAGGTTTTCATGTTTGCATAAGCGTTACCCACAGAGCCATCGTTTTCCCAGCTCCAACACAGTCCTTCATATTACATTTTAGAAACTTTGTTCCGCAAGTGGTAGATAGCCATTGACCCATGATGATAGTCTTTGAGGAAGAAAAACAGTTCAATTGTCTGTGTTCAAAAGTAAACACATATTTGAGACTCAGCCCTCTGTTTTTTCCCACACTTCCTTCAAGAAATGTACTGCCCTTTGTCAATAACTTACATTTCAAGGTCTTTGGATATATTTAATCATCTTAGCCTAAGGAGGAGAATTACAATGCTATTTACCCCCAAAGCTTTTACTAGGAATAGGTCTATGAAAAACTTCTTCACTCTGTGTGTGTGTGTGTGTGTGTGTGTGAGAGAGAGAGAGAGAGAGAGAGAGAGAGAGAGAGAGAGAGAGGGAGGGAGAGGAGAGAGAGGAGGAAGGGGAGGGGAGGGGGGAGGGAGAGAGAGGGGGGAGGGAGGAGGGAGGAGGGAGAGAGAGAGAGAGATGGGGTTTCTCATTCCTGACTTTTCTCTGGTACAATTTAGCTGATTCTCCTGTCATTGCTGAAACTTTCTGAATGAATGGGTTCCTTTGTTTACTCTTGACATCAGTTTCTAGATGCGATTCAGAGACAATTCTGAATCGGTTTCTCAAAGTGATATATAGTCACTCACTATATATTTTTATTTTTGAATTTTTTGTTACCAAGAATCTTTAATTTTCATCGCTTCAAGACTCCTAGCTTCCAGTTTCTCCAGGGTCTCCTCTTAGCACCTCCTTTTCAGCTCTGGATTTGTGTGAGCTAGCAGAAACTAAAAAAAGCCATTGTCTATGTCTTAGCGATCTACTACTCATGGTTTTCTATTTTACTTTGCTTTCTTCTGTATTCTCCTGCAATAAAGGTTCTATATGTACCCTTCCTTTTATGTAAAGACCTTAGGAGGATTGGAGGTGCTTATGATTAAAACACATTATATGAAAATTTCAAAAAATTAGTAAAAACATTTTTTAAAAAGGTAGATTTGCTCCAAGAACAATTTCTAAATGGGTCCACTGCCCTCATATCTTAACTTTTTTTTTCCACTATGTATGGTGGGCAGTGGGCCAGAAGTGAAGTCAAAAAGCATTTAAGAACCAACATTAAGTAGGTTTTCAAAAATTAAAGCTACAGTGTACTTTTAAAAAAAAGTACCCTTTCTTGCCTTAAAACCATCATGTTCAACCTGCTATAAAAGAGTTAGTGCTAATGTGTCTAAAAAATACTAAATTTCAATTTTAATCCACTTACATTAAAATCCACACTATTTCCCCATGTCCTGTGTTACCACAAACTCTAGTAATGCCTAAGTCACAAATGGTTTCAAAGGAGATTTTATTCATAAATAATTCTTCTCCAGTGATCCCTAAATGGCCCAGCTATCTTTTCCAAGGTACCCACAACAAATTCTCATTCTCTGAACTCACTTTTCATTACTACTGTAAATGTGTACCTTTCTTTCAAGGCAAACAGGATTATTTGCTTCCATTCAAACATATTTTATTTGTATTTGAACTATACACCTTTGTCATTGCCTCTTCATGGAGAAAGACCCTAAACCTATTACATTTTTGAATGTTGGAAAACCACTGATCTTTAAAAGGCTTTTGTTTAAAGTTCTACTGGTAGCTTTGCCTCAACTTGCAAACTTCCTCCTTTGTTCCTTATGACAAAAACCTGTGTTACAACTCAGTCTATACATGTCCCCATAACCATATAATATATATGTTTGGCACAGTAATTTTGTTTTATGATGTCCCCATGTTCAAATTTTTTATATACCTAAGCAGAATTTGCCAATGGTTATAAATCACAAAAAATTATTTGGGAACTAAGAAGAAATTCTTAGTTGTACTTGAATTATTGAAGAAAGCATTTCAGATAACTTTTGATAATACATGAGATTTGATAAATGAAAGGTAGGTTTCCTTGTAGAAGAGCATCAGTGCCTTATATACACTAGGTACATAATATATATTTGTATTTGTCAAATGACCAAAATACTGAATGAATTACTATATTTTTCTGCATTTATATCTCTATATTTGAGTGAATTGTTCTTTCTCTTATTAGACAAAGTTGAAACAATAATATAATATAGGGCATCTGGGAAGAAAGCAGATTTTGAAAATATGTGTGATGCATAGGAAGCGGGTGACCCGTTTTACTATTTTACCTAGCTGACATGATAACCTGGAGGTCCTCAGAGGCTGTTCAAGTTTCAGAAGCATAATATGAAAGTGAGTAGTACATTGCTGTACTTACCAAGTAGGAGCAGAACTATTTGATACCTACATTCAAGAATCTTCTTGACCATGTGAGAGCTACTTCAATTGTGCCTCAGAATAGAACTTTTTAAATTCTTAATAAAGTTTCAATTTCTACAATAAAGTTTTCATTTTAAGAAACTACACACTAATTCATTAAATAAAGAAAAAATCAATTAGATATATGCTCAGGTAATCCTAGAGACTCCCAAATCTTGGTGTGTGTGTGTGTGTGTGTGTGTGTGTGTGTGTGTGTGTGTGGTTGTGTCTATATGTGTGTGTATGTATATGTGTATATAAACACTCCAAAATACGTGAGAAAAAATTATACCATTCATTCAATATATACTTAAAGAATATTTCACCACGCCCTAGCACTGTTCTAGGTAGCAGGGGTTGTAACTTTGGACAAAAAACAGACAAAACTTTTGTTCTTTAGTAGCAACACTAATTTTCATACTAAAACGGATGGATGGAAATTGTAAGGAGCTCTACCCCTGGATGGAGAACTATGGGTAATTAATGGTTTCTGAGAGGAAGATTATTCTTCCCCAGCAATGAGCTCTAATTGGTGGCCAGCCCTAAAAGACATGTACATATAAGCTGCACTAAGCAGACTCAGAATGCATTTATATATTTATTTGTGTATATATATATACATATATACATATATATAATCAATAATAATTTTTTTAACATTCTTGACTTTGGGTAGGGAAGATAGGAAGGTTTGGAATGAGGAAGAGAAGAGGAAAATTATTTAATCATATTTTGATTAAATTAAAAAAACTTGCTCTCATAGAATATTGATGTAGAAAGAAACACTGGGTTATACTGATAGACTGTCTAAATGACTGTCAGTTAGAAAAACTAAAATTAAATGTCTTTTAAACAACAAAAACACTCTAAAGCAGTTAATTCATCTTGAAATTAGATATTTATTACTTCTTTAATGAGAAATCTGTGTTACAGGATGCCTGGTAGTATGCATGGCATTACTTCAATGTTTAAAATAAAACATACTACATACCTTGTAGGTATGAATATATTTATATAAATGCATTAAAATTTTAAATTAAATTAAAATTAAAAGTGGAGTGAAAGCAAAAGCATACTCACTAACCTTTCTAGAAATGTATTGCTTATGAATGGAAGGAATTGACTAAATTTAGGATGAGAACAAAGAATACTTGGGGTTTACTTGTAAATTTTGTTTTATTTTGTTTAAAACACCCAACATAACAAGATATATACTCAAAATTAATGAAGTCAGTATGTCAGGAGTCATGTCAGATGGTATCCTTGCTATATTGTTTATCAGTGATAGTCACAGCAACTAAGGGTAGAAGCAAACTCTGTCCCCATAAAGAAAATGCTTGACAGGTGGGGCAGGCTCTGAATGGTCATTCCTTCAGTCTCTGCTCCAAACTTTGTCTCTGTATTTCCTCCTATGAATATTTTTGTTCCCCCCTTCTAGAGGACTGCACATCCACACTTTAGTAGTCCTTCTTCTTGACTCATATGGTCTGTGGATTTTATCTTGGGTAATCTGAGCTTTTGGGCTAATATTCAGTTATCAGTGAATTTGCATACTATGTATAACAGTTTTTGTGATTGGAGTTTACTCACTTAGGATGATATTTTCTCGTTCCATCCATTTGCCTATGAATTTCATGAAGTCACTGTTTTTAATAGCTGAATAGTACTCCATTGTATAAATCTACCACATTTCTATATTCATTCCTCTGTTGAGGACATCTAGGTTCCAGCTTCTTGTTGTTATAAATAAGGTTGCTATGAACATAGTGGAGCATGTGTCCTTGTTTATGTTAGAGCATCTTTTGGGAATATGCACAGAAGTGGTATGGCTGGGTCCTCAGGTAGTACTATGTCCAATTTTCTGAGGAACCTCCAGACTTATTTCAGAGTGGTTGTACCAGCATGCAATCCCACCAACAATGGAGGTGTTCCTCTTTCTCCATATCCTCGTAGCATCTATTGGCAACTGAGGCTTTGATCTGACTGGTGTGAGGTGGAATATCAGGGTTTTTTGATTTGCATTTCCTGGTGACTAAAAGATGTTGAACATTTCTTTGGTTGCTTCTCAGCCATTCGGCATTCCTCAATTGAGAATTCTTTGTTTTAGCTCTCTACCCCCATTTTAATAGGGTTGTTTGCTTCTCTGGAGGCTAACTTCTTGAGGGCTTACCAAGATACCTCTTAATTAATTGTTTCTGCTAGCTATTTTGTCACAACAATGTGACATAACATATCAATACCCCTTTTGGCATAAATCCAAGTCATGTAAGTAAATGGCACATGTTATGGGTCTGTATTTAAGGAGGAATGGCTCTTCAAGCTTCATGGGACTAATCTGTCTCCTTGCTTTTGTGATTGGACCCTTGGCTTTCTCAGCTCATTCCTCCAAAACAAGACACCTATGCATCAGCTTTGTATCATGGTACTCAATTTACCCATTGAATAATTCAGCTTACTCAGAATAGAGATGAACAGAATTGGGGTACAGAACACATTGCAGCAGGCAACATATTTTAAAAAGGCACAGAGTTTGAAAAGCACACTATGTACTTTAAAAGCCACCTCATCTGAGAGTCCAATAAACATTGAAACAATCATTTTGGTATGTACACACGCTTTTTGCATTTTATACACAAAAGATATGCTGCTATGTTCTCAGGGTACCCTGAACAGGTGGTAGATTAGTCAAGCAAGAAATCTATTTTATGTATGGAGTTGATCTCATTTGTGGAAGGTGTATTTACTTTGCATGGATCCATTTGGAAACACTGAGATCTAGTTATCTCACGTAAAACACAGATCACGAAATTTGAAACACGTTTGCATATTTGTGTGTTGATAGCTACAGGGATTGGGTGTTACAATAATGCATCAATTGACCAATTTACTTCTGTTCAAGTAGATGAAAACAGTGAAATAAACTTATTAATTTATCCTAGTGACTGATGAGATCATCATTTAACTCTTAGCATCCTGTGAGTATTAGAGCACTGATGATACCTTTTTAGCCGTTGCAGCTGACCCCTACTGTGAGCAAGAAACAGGGTGTTTGCTAAGCCATCCTGACTACAAGCAAAATTGTCACTGCCATTACTTCAGGGCTGCCTGCTTTCTAAATCCAAAGGAAGAACCAGGAAGCCAAACATAACCGTGATATAAATAGATCAGTGGATATTAGGTAGCCAAGTATAAACAGAAAAACACATTTTAATGTTTACATATCATACATAAACAATGTAAAGTATAAGGAAGTGAAATTGCTTAAAGATATATGATATTTGACTTTTTCCCTATTATAATAGAAAAGCCATATAACAGGCATGAACATAGCACAAGTAGTGACTAGCTAACATAACACATCTTTCTTCTTTCTTAAGTAGAGGTAGGTTATTTTCCCAAGAAGGGCTTGGGTCCTCTGAGAGAAGGAGGGATTTTTTTTTTTTTTTTAGCAAGTAGACAACTTCCGTAAAAAGGTACCAAATGACATCCTGGAATCCAGATGAGTTTCATTAACACAGCTGGACCTTTGAAAAGAGTCTGATCACTGTCCCAGTTCACCTGGTTCTTTAATTCACCTCAGGATCATACCGCCCCTATATTCTGCAAGATTGAATTTTGAGTGCTTTGGTTTGTGTGTGGCAGAGAGTTTATTTTTAAACTGTATGGCTGCTACTATTTTACTCAGTTTGTATTACTGCTAACGTTACCCTATTCATTTACAGTAAAGCACTTAGGGTGTGAAAGAGTTTGTCAGAGCTGTGCTTTGCATAATCATCATGCTGAATTTTTACCGCCACCTTTAGAGACAGGTACTGCTATTATCGTCAGATGAAGAGAGAGGTTCAGAGAAGTTACATAGCTTTCCCAGCCACTCAGATAAATCTGAATTCAGACCCAAGTTTGTTATTATTATTTTCTTAATCTCAAAACTCAGTACTGAGCTATTGCAATATACTTCCTTTTCTTAATTTCTCCCTATAGTTCATTGACGATCGAATTAGAAACAGGGACGTGGCTGTAGTGCATGAGTGGATGGACTCTGCCACCTTGCCCTATTCGCCTACCTTCTCTCTTCACCAAAGAGAGTTCAAATGCTGGCCAAGAAGACTACACTGCTGGGAAGCCTAAGAAAGGAAGAAGCCTGTCTTCACTAAGGATCTGTTTACACATTTAATTAAGGAAGTATAATGAGACTTTCTGGTGTGTTTCAGGACACAGAATGGAAACTTATATTGTTACGTGGTTGTAATGGAAACCTGTTCTGTGCTTAATGACTGCAGAATGAAACACATTATTGATGCAATATGCACGAGAAGTGTGGCCAAACATGCAACTTGGAGAAAAAAAAGAAAATAAAATGACCCAATGAAAAAATTAGACTAAAATTAGTTAAAGCACAAATTAGCAGACCCAAAGAAAACTTTGAACCTCTTTTCTCAATGAAATTAATTACATGCAGCTGGTGAAAGATTTCATGTCTAAATTGGAAGTGGCATACAATTAACAATTTTCTATTCATGATAGGCACTGCACTCAGTTTAACTCAATGCACTTAGTCACATATGGTTGAGGAGGACTGATAGTTCCATAATTACAAATACATACCTAACACAAGTCCACTACCTGAAGTCATTTCAGTTTTGCCTCTGAACATAATAATCTGACTTTAATAAAAAGAACAATAACACATCTGTTATTAGGTTTCTTTTTTCAAAAATTTACTTTGTTTGGTTTTACTTGCTTTGATGAGTTTGATGTGAGGGTTGACTACATTATGTACCTTAGTCCTTTGCCATCAGTACCTCTAATGTGAAAATTTGGACTGACTATTATTTGTCTTTTATGTTTACATATTTTACCCTATCTGCCCACTATCATCTATCATGCATCTATTATCTATGATTTATCTCATCTATCATCTATCTATACATCATCTAATTTCTCTTTATCTAGATATGGGGATCTATAATCTATCAACTATATATGTATATCCATCCATGTAACAATCCATTCATTTGTTCTGTCTGTCTTAGTCATCTAACAGGGTCCCAGTCTGTATGTCTGTTTGTCTATCAAGTTCATTTCTCCATCCATCCATCCTTCTGCCTGTCACCTTGTTTTCTGTCTATCCATCCATTTGTCTGTCTTTCCATTTGTCTGTCTGTCTGTCGCTCTGTCTGTATGTGTATGTGACCAGTATGTATGTCCATCCTGTCTGGCCTTTTCTCTGTCTATCGTGCAAATGTTAAGTGTTAGTTTTTTTTCATACCTGTGAAGAGAGACAACAGGGACAAAGGCAAGTCTTATAAAGGACAACATTTAAACAGGGCTTAACCGGGTTTTGAAGGCTGAGTCCATTATCTTGGCAGGAAGCATAATAATGCAGAGCAGACAAGGTGTGGAAAGAAAGAACCTAGAATTATACATGTTGATCTCAGGGGCAAGCCAGGAGACTATTCAAACTGAGCAGGCTTGGTACACTTCCTCCATCCTCCAACAAGGCAGTACCTCTTTAGTTTCCATTTTCTGTTGGCTAAAGGTGGTAAACACCATTTAATCTTCTGCCAAACAATCAGCTTTCCACTAACTCAGTTTATCACTATTCTACATATGTTCACTGTCCTTTACTATAGGCAGTCATTAAAATTTAGTTGATGTGGATAACTGTATTTGTCTTTTTCAAAATCTCTACAATTTAGGTATTGGGCATTTTTGTGTGTATATGTATGAATGTGGACATGTGAAAATGCCTATGTATCAATAATTGCATGTGCATGCACATGTGCAGAAAACCAAAGGATATTGAATATTGTGCTATATTCCTTTTATGTCTTAGTCTTGGGACAGTGTGTCTCAATTGAAACCAGAGAGTCTGTGCAAACAATCCCAAGATTCTTTGATTTCCAGGTTACAGCACTGAGGGTTGCATGTGTGCATAACATGCTTGGGCTTTTTTTATGTAAGTACGGAGATTTGAACCAGTCCTTCATGCTTTTTACAGTTTTGTCTTTTACTCACTAAGCTAAATTAATTTTTTATTTAAAAAATAAATCTATATGTGTGTTTTGATTTTTATAAATGAAACTAAGCTGTAGATCTTAGCACTTGGTTTCTTATATTGATGTTATTTAGTGTCAGACATATGCACATGCGCGTGCGCGCGCACACACACACACACACACACACACACACACACCACATGCCATACATGTGTGTATCATATTACACCTGTGACCATATATATGCACATATTCAAAGGATAATAATAACAAGTAATACTTTTTGTTTGAGAAAAGATCTCTAGCTCAGGCTAGCCTTGAATCCATTCTGGAATTCTGGTCCATCTGCTTTTATCTCGAATGTTTGGATTACAGGGATGCATAACCATGAGCAGTTTTATGTGATACTGAGATTTGAACCCAGGGCTTCATGAAAATTAGACAACTACTCTATCAAATGAGTAACAACTACAACAAAGTAAGTTGTCTCTTTTGGACAACATTTGCAATTTGTTTTACTCATTTTGGGGGTGGGGGGATAAGCAAAATAACTGTGCCTTAGAGAAAGTGAATCATGACTGGACCAGAAAACTGATTTCTGAAAAATATAGAGCTTGGTATTCATAGAAGAAGTTCACATATCTTCTTGAAATCGATTATTTTCCCACTTCACAAATAGCATATTTGTTGACTGTCACATTTCTTGGTTATGTTTTCTTAATGATAAAACGTAATAACCTTGAGATAAAATGTACATTTCCTATAATTATCGGTTTAGTGTTGTGGCATCCATGTTTATAAAGACCTCTAATTTCCTTGGTTTATCTCAGCCTTTTTAAATGAACAGCACTAAAATAATAAAATAGAGGAGGCATGTTACTTAGAAGGATGAAGTAGATAACAATTCACGTATCTATTGGCCCTCTGTTAAGATACCTGAATTTCTGCCATAGCTCAATTTCACTGTCACTATGTGATTCTGAAAAGTACACCCTTAGTTTCCTTCTGCAAATTAAGCAAGTTGGGCTAGGTAAGGAAAAAAACCATATCCTGGGGGTGGTGGTACACTTGTATTTCCAGCATTTAAGAGGCTGAGGCAGGAGGATCATGAATTCCAGGTCATTCCCAGCTACATCACGATTTCGGAGCCATACTGTGATGTCCAAGAACCAGTTTTGAAGGAACAAAATAAAATAATTTGGAGCATGACCATCGCACGCTAATATCTGTATTTGTGACTTTCAATGAATACTCTATTTCTTCTCTATGTATCCTCCCATTATTTTAGGGGCAAAAACTGCTAAAAATCCATAGAATTCATTTTTTTTTCATGAAGATTGGAAGGTAAGAAGTCTAGAGGCAGAATAAGGTATAATAGATACCTTAGAGCTCTGAACCGGGGAGTTTAGAGACAGCTATAGACCTGAGAAAAGTCTAGTTAGTATTGACTGTTCACAAAATTAAAACACAAATATGTGTTGTTCAGCAGAGTAAAAAGCGGATCCTAGAAAGAAATCAAATCCACCAAACAGGGCAAATGATTTCTTTTCTAAAATACTAGGTTGAGCAGCCTTTCTGTGGAGCTTTGTGTTCGAGCTTAAAGCTAGCACGCATTCAGCTAAATGAATGTGTTTCATGTCTTTTGTCCACACATCTGAAAAGTACCCAAATGGCCCAAGACAGATGTAGTTACATATTTCAAAACTATTATTAAATGTGTATAACTGAATTTTCTCTCCACGGATATTGCAACATCCTTAGCAATTCTCACTGCCTGCTGGGACTGAAGGGTTGGAGACCGTTGATCAGAGTCTGAAACTGGCTTAGCATCAGGAAATGAGCTGCAAATGCGTCATCGTCCTGGCTAGGAAGGCCTGCTGCATGGCAGGATTGCTTATCACCTCAATTACAACCTTAACAGTTCCTTGCCAAGACTGTAAACTTGGCTTTTTCCAAGTCTGTCTCCAGATCCTTCTATTCCTCCTGTGCATTACTAGCTCCACCTCACCTCCCAGGGACCTGGGTTCCTAAGAAGCTCTCGTGTAGTACAGTCCCTTGCACGTAGCCTTACTGGTGTCTATTGCCAAGCCCTGTCCTATGGGGAATGTAAGTTTTAGACTAAGGTCAAAATTTGGCTAGGACAATGACTGCACATGTGTCCTTGGGAACAATATGATCCAAGATCATAACTCAGTTGGAGAGATCACTGAGGCCCAGGGAGGCGAAACAATGCACTCTGCTTGTATAGGTAATAAGAACTGGAGTTGGGATGAGAAAAGAGTCCTTTCTGGCTTATGAGTAATTATGTGTTCTTTTGGATAGGGCGATGCTTTTCTTGAATCGTTCCTGTAATTCTCCAAAATACATTAACAAAAAGAAACCCTGGGATAACACATTACAAAAAGGCAGCTTTCTGAAATAAGACAGAGCAGGGCTTCAGATACAGCAACTATAATGTATGTAACCTTCAGCAAATAAACAAAGCTTTTTGCCCCACATTCTGCTTTACCTGATATTGATAAGGCCACTCTAGTTTTCTCATAAATATACTTAGCATGGACAATCTATTTTTCTCTTCTTTAACCTTGGTTGCCTTCCAATTTGTTATGCAGGAAGATGAAGTCCAATTCCTAATCCTTCAGCCTGCATCTCCTGAGTGCTGGGATTATAGGCATGAAGCACCGCAGTCGGCTAAAATATCTTTCTTGATGGCTTTACTTTCACTCTATTTGTGTTTTTGTATTTAAGGAACGTTTATTGTAAGCAGAGTGTAATTCCAATTAAACGGTATATTTAACTCCATTGTTATAATCTAAATTAGAGGGCTTAAATTATGTACATTTAATGTGACTATTGGCATAGACTGTGTCTGTCATTTTCTCCTTTTCTGTTTGCTCTGTCTCTTCCAGTTTTCTTCTCCGCCTTTCTTTTTTGATTCAGTATCTCTATGACCATCCGTCATCTTTATCTTTGGCTTCCCAACTCTTTCTGTTGATATTTCTGAGGTTGACTTAGGATTTATACTATACATCCTCACCACATTCTGATTTTAAGTGATACCGAATTATTTCATATGTATTGACAAGAATTGTATGGGACAAAGATGGAGCTTGATTGTTGGAGTGCTGACCTAGCCTGAGGTAAGTCCTGTGTTTCTTACTCAGCACGAAAGAAAACAGGATGTGCTGGTACCTGCCTGTGGATCATAAATTCAAGGTTAAATTCAAGGTTATCCTTGAATTTAAGCTACATAGGGAGTTTGAGGCTGGCATGGACTATATGAGCTTCTGTCTAAACAAACAAACAAAGAAAGAAAAGATAAAACACAAAATCTAAACTGGGTCAGTGAAAGGGCTCAGCAAGTAAAAGTGCTTTCTGTTCAAACATGTGTTTCTATGCTGAACCATGACTAGAAGGAAATACCTGATTCTGAACATGATTTTACTAATGCCCTGCACCTGTCTTAATTGTTCTTCATTGTGTATGTTTCTTTCCATTTATCTCTGCATACTCTGTCTCTGTCTCTCTGCTCTCTCTGTCTCTCTCTGTCTCTCTCTCTCTGTCTCTGTCTCTCTCTGTCTCTGTCTCTCTGTCTCTCTGTCTCTCTGTCTCTCTCTCTCTCTCTCTCTCTCTCACACTACACACACACACGTCTTTATTTACTGTTTGCCCTTTATAATTTACTAATTACTAGTGCTAATATGCAGGTTTAAATCCCACAGGACACCTGATTTTTAGAAAATGGTCACTTTCCTTTCCCAGAGTTCTATCTATTATTCATCTTTCATCTATCATCTATCAATCATCTGTCTATCTAATCCTCACATCTATGTGTACTATCATTTTCTTAACGTGCCACCTACCTTAACTATTTCTATCCATTCTTTCCTATCCCATCTATTGCTACCCATTTTCCTGGGAATCATCTTTCTATCCTAATATCCATTTTCTCCTATTTAAGGTAAAATGTAGATAACAATTCTTATATTGAGAAGTTTCTAGAAATGACTTATTTTACCCTTGTATATTTAAAGCTACTTTTATTTGTTTTATTATTTTGTTGTTTTGTTTGTTTCATTTCTGTTTTGTAAAGGTATTTTGGGATCAACTCCTATTTTTCTTAGTTTTAAAATCTCTCTTTCTTGCTCTCTCTCTCTCTCTCTCTCTCTTTCTCTCTCTCTGTCTCTCTCTCTCTCTCTCTCTCTCTCTCTCTCTTGCTCTCTCTCTTTCTCTCTCTCTCTCTCTCTCCTCTCTCTCTCTCTTGCTCCCCCCTCTCTCTCTCTCTCTCTCTCTCTCTCTCTCTCTCTCTCTCTCTCTCTCTCTCTCTCTCTCTCTCTCTCTCTGTGTGTGTGTGTGTGTGTCTTTCATTCTCGTGAATCCAGATACCTCTTGGGTGGGTGCCCATGTGCAGCCCTCAATGTAGTCAACTACTGTTACCTTACTGGGTTTTTGTTTTTGGATAGATTGTATTATACCTTATATTTCACCACTGTTTCTTCTACAACATATAATTTGTTAGTAACCCCATCTAATAAACTTTTTATTTTACCCATTGGAATTTCATGTCTAGGATTGGTGTGGGATTATTTTATGATGAAACTTAGCTATGTAGCATGTTGGGTTGACCTTAAACTTCTGATCCCCCTTTGGCCTTTGGCCCAGATGTATTTTCCTTTGCCAGATTTTGATTACTGTGTGTGTATGTGTATGTATGTAGTTCTTTACTTAAAATACTTTTTTGAATCAGGGTTTCACTGTTTATTTCTAGCTGGCTTGTGAGTTCCAGGAAAGCCTAATATACAAAAGTTCCCGGTGCTTCTGCCTCCCACATTTTGTGATTAAAGGCGTGTGCAACTGTGCTTGGCCTCTACTTAAACATTTTCTGCTGATCAAATCCAGTCATCATAAGTATTTATTTTGTTCGGTCAATTCTATAGTATATTGTATTTCTGGGTACTTGGACTAATTATACTCATCATGGATCATATTTTCTATTCCTTTCCCTGCCTGTTAAATAGTGATTTAGTGTCAAAGACTAATTATACCTTATGTGCTGGCTAGTTTTATGTCAAAATGTCATAAGCTATAGCCAATAGGGAAGAGAGAACCTCAACTGAAAATATTTCCTCACCAGATTGGCCCATGGGCAGTCCTGATACATTTTTTTAATTCATTATTAATGTAGGAAGACGTAGCTTATTATGGGTAGGGCTACCCTTGGAATAGTGGTCCTGTGGGCTCTAAGAAAGCAGCTGAGCAATCCAGAAACCAGTATTCCACTATAGCTACCAGCAGTCAGCAATTCAGGTGATGACTGCCTTATTTGAGTTTATTGCCTAGGCTTCCTTTGATGATGGACGTTGATGTGGAGTAAAGGAAATAGCTATCTCCACAAGTTACTTTATGCATGGTGTTTTCATTAGCAGCCATAATAACCCTAATTAAGGTCAGAAATTGGTACCAGGGTAGTGGCAGGTATTGCTACTCTTTAAAACTATAGTCTAGTAAGCCCAAAATAGCTAGTTGAGTTAATGTTTTAAAATCAGAAACAAATGAAAGAGAATCTATAGAATCATGAATCTAACTGATGATAAAAACCATAAATAAATAGGCAAGTGTTATGCAGTGAGATTGGTTAATGATAGTGGGGATGGCTACTTAAAATGGGATATTAGGAACATCTTTTTAAAACAGTTGTCCCAAACAGATATGAAGGATAAATATGAACTAAACATGAAAAAAAAAACCATCTGGAGAAAAGCTTTGTAGGTAGATGGAACAGGAAATGAAAGTACATTCCTTGATATGTATTGAAACCAGAGGCTACAGAATTGGAGGGAAGAAGGAACATAAGGTTGGAAATATAGTCAAAAGATGAAATCATTGACTTCCTTGATCACAATATATTGAAAGTTTTCCTGCTGTGCAATTGGCTGGGATCACTCTCTAACAAGAACCTCAGATCAAAACCAGGAAGCCTGTGTTATAGTGATATTCTACCAGTAAAGTATACCTTATTTTAGTGACTTCTTTTTTCCTTTTCCTTTTCCTTTTCTTTTCTTTTTTTCTTTTTTCATTTTTTTAACCCTGTTCAGTTTTCTTATTGAAAAACCAGAGGACTGAAGTTGGGTTACCTGTTTGTTTTGCCTGCCTGTCTGCCACCCTCCTTTACCTGTCTCTGTCTTTCCCACTGTGTCTCTGCCCTTCCCCTCCCTCCTTCCCTCCCTCCCCCTCCTTCCTCCTCCCCTCCCTCCTTTCCTCCAGACCTACCTCTCTCCCCTCAGTCCTTTCTCCTTTCCCTCTCCCCATTCTGTCTTTTTAGTTTCTTTTTGAAACAAGGTCTTACTATGTATCTTAGGCTATCTTTGTAATTGCTATACCTGGGCTGATTTCAAGTCAGTTTCTGCCTCCAGTTACATGGTGTCTAAAACTATGATTAAACTCTTTAAGGCCTTCTAATCTCTAGTACTTAATGAAAAGAACATTCAAAATTAATACTGAGAGGTCTGATCTGTCAGTTTCAAATGAGTTATTCTTATCTTGGGGATATAAATCTAAAGATATATTCCTGGGGTAGAGATTGATCCCCTAAGGGAACTGCTTGCTGTTCTTTCCAATGTCTTAGGTTTGATTCTCCAACGCCATTCATGGCAACTGTCCATAACTCCAGTTCAGGGCACCTGTCATACCTTCTTCAGCTACCGATTCTGTAATAAACATGATGCATAGACATACATAGGAAAATTACCCATTCATATATTAAATCAACACAACAAAAACTGAATTTGAAATTGAAGAAATCATCTATTCTATATAGATTTTACATTCTAGTATGTTTTTCTCAAAAGTTAATTTCAATATATCTGAGTACTTTTTGATATTGGGGATAACAGCCTAATAATTCCTGTCCTCAAGTACATTCAAACAACAATTTAGAAAATACCTTTCAAGTGGGATGAAGTCTGATCCAGTAATGTAGCCTTCCATGTAAATTATTTACTATGCACCAATTGTGAGCCCTGAACTAGATTGACATATCTGCAGAATAAAAGCCTGATAAACTGATGCATACATGTAATCAAACAGTTGATGAGTTGAGCAGAAAGACCATAGATTTAAGGTTATCATGGCAACATGCCAAATTTAGTATCTGTGGAGCTCTCCCAAAAGAACTAGAAAGAAAAAAGAAGTGAGCCAGAGGGAGGAGGAAGCTGAAAGTGTATATAGATGAATGATTGAAAATGTTGAAGAGAGACTATAAGTAAAAAGTTTTTTAATAAAATTCACAAACCATTACAATTTACCTAATTGGGTTTATATAATATAATGACATTTTTGGTATATTCAAGAGTTGTACAAAGAACACTATAATAAACTTAGAACATTTTCATTATCTCCTAAATCCGTCTGTGTGAATAAAGCACAGTACCAAAACACCTGAAACATCTTAATTAAAAGAGAGTATCATAAGCTAACATTAAAGATGGGATCACCCTCTTTGGAGGTATAATGAAAACTAATTTTATGAAGAACTGGTTTATGGGTGTACAATGTGAGTCTTTCTGTATATAAGTATTGGTATAGCCATAATAATAATATTACAGAAATAGATCCACATCATATAAATGCTTCAACGTCTTTAGTTTTTTCGTTGGGTAGCTTAGGGAGTATTTTCTGGTCCCTAACAAAAAACCATCTGTTCATGTAAATGATATTATTTTTACTGGGGAGACCATTTAGTTTGTGTGGAGATATTTAAGTGAAAACAAAAACTGTGGTTTATCTAACATCAATGCAACATGGACCATATAATGAAGCTTTGTTACTGCCTATATATAGTACTTTAGATACCGTCAAGATTAATAAATATTTTCTAGCATGACCTCCTGATTTACCCAATGTGACAGTGGGTCAGACTTGGAGTGAGAAAAAAAAAATTCTAACTTTAAACAGATGGTTGATTTTTGAATACTCATGCTCTCAATATTTTGCTCCAGATAATATATTTGTTTTCCTCGATATCCATTTAAAAAAAATTTTTTTGAACATTCCAGAATGTTTGCCACAAAGGGAACGAGTGAGAAACAGGATTAGAATATGATGAATGTGATGTCAGTGGCGAACTCAAGAAACCTCTCAACAATTGAATTCTCATTTAGATCTTAGTATTCATATTGGCCAAACTATTAATAAATTCATTAAATAGAAAGATAATTATACATTACTTACAGCATGTTGGAGTTATCCCAAATGTCACTTTTCTGTTCGATTTGAAGATTGGCTCATTAAGACTATGAACTCAGAGTTCATTTTGGCTTCTTTCTCTCAGTACATCTAGCAACAAGCTTTGCAGCAAGGCAAATGAAAAAGATTTCTCAGTGTCCAACTGAAGGTTCTCTTACTCGACAGTGCCAACAAAACATAAAAAGTCCTTCTTGAATATTTAATTTAATGGTGCTCCTCCAGGGAATGCCCTCCCTTCTTCCACACCCCTCGTGAATCAGTACCTGAATTTAACAAGATATCCTGGTTCTTATTCCTTACAGAGGCTCAAAAAGGCGCAAAACTAGTCTGAAAGGTACCCATTAGACTCACCAATATTTCTGGAACTTTCATGCTTTTGATCATCCTGTAGTCTGCATATAAATTCTCAGATCATCTCCACAGATCAAATTTAGTCATGAGCTGCTCTTCAAAAATCCTTTATTATGTAACAAATACTGTTGTCCATAGGCTGAAATGAACATTCATTTTATCTTAATTCTCCTAGACCAACTTGTAGATATTATATCTTAGAGTCTCTGTGGGTTTTTAGAAAAGGTTTGGTTTGTTGAACTTTATTGTTTTTCTGGAATTTTCTTTTATTCTATTCATCCATTATTTTTAATTTATTTTATTTTTTATATACTGTGTCTTATAAATTGCATCCCTCCTGTGCCATGATATGTATGGGAGATTAGAGGTCAATATTTGAGTCTGTTCTTTTCCTTACCATTGGGTTATGTTTCAAAAGCTCAGATGATCAGTTCAGCATGTGTTCTATTCTACTGACCATCTTGCCAGCCTAGTATTATTTTCTATAATAATTTTCTTCCAGATGCCTCAAAACTAAACTGTCATAGCTCATTGTGACATACTGCTGTTGTTTTGAAATAGATATATAATTTGAGTTTTTGGAAACATTAGTTGTACTGTTAACAGGATGATATTATCCTATTTACTGTGGTTAGTAAGCATATCTAAAATTAGCATCAGATTGATCTAGAAATATTAAAATTAAAATTTTTCATTTGTACAGGGTAATACACTGTTAAATACATAAAGTAATATCTAAAGTGTCATGAGCTTATATAAATTTTGATTATAATAATTAGGTAATCTTTAAGTATAAAAGATAAGTTTAGTTTATCTTGTATTACACATGTATATTATGCTGTGTATGGTATAATATTTTGAAATATACTTATAATGTAGTGATCAATCGGATAATTATAATTTCTATTTCATTCTCATTTCTTTCTTGGAGTTTATTTATTTTTTATTTATTTATTTATTTATTTATAATGATTCATGAGATAATATAGTAATTGTCATACACAAAAGTATTCTGGGCCCATAAAATATGTAACATACTACTGTAAACAGTGAATCACCCCCCATTGTTACTGAAATACAAGATTTAATAGATTCTTACTACTGTTTTAATATTTGTTTGGGTTTAATATGAGTCTATCTCATCTTTTCACTTCCAGTTTCTAATAATCATTTGTCTAGTTTCAAATTAATATGTTTGACCTCCAATTATGGTGGAGAACTTGCACCACTTGTCTTTTTTGTCTGAATTATTTCAGTTAACATCATGTCCTCTAGTTTCACTCATTTTGCTCTGATTTACAAAATTTTATTACTGTGGCTGAATAATATTCCATTATGTGTAGGTATTTTCTTTATTCCTTCTTCTATTCAATAACATGTTGCATGATTTCAAAGCTTGTATATTGTGGATAATGTTCCAACAAACATAATAGTGGAGGTTTCTTTCATATGAATATTTTCTTTTGGATCTATCCCCAGTCATAGGGTAGGCAGATCATATTGTAGTTTAATTTTTAGTTTTTTCTTGAGATTCCCTTACTGTATTCACAGGTGTATACCCTTTCTATCTCTTTGTTTTTCCATTATAGACAGATCTAGGTTCAATTTTGGGTGAGTTCATTAATTAAGTAATCAACCAGTAGCTTTCATGCTATTTGTTGGATATTTGTATTTCTTCTTTTGAGAAATGCTTATTTTGGTACATTCGTAAACATAGAATGATTAATGCTCATTAATTTGAAAATTTTTGTTTACTGCAGTTGATTATTTAAGCTTCGAAACCAATGATTTTAGAGGTAGGCATATGGATTTGGTGATAGGTGCTTGGCTAGCTATACACCTAAATCTTAACTTTGGTACTCAAGGCTGCAGCTTTCGGTATCAAAAGTCATGCTTCTTGATCTCAGAACCCTGGACTCATTGATATAGAAGGTCATGGGTTCAGTCAGTCTATAGACTTCTCGGTGCATTCGAGATCCAGATTGAGCTGCATGAAAATTCTCTCATCAGCCAAACCTACTTACCTGTAATGATTAATTAGCAGATTACAGCGAAAGTCTGTGTAATTGTTCTGCTAAATATTACGACTTTGTGTTCAAAATAATTTTATGGAGATCTGCAGAAGCACTTGCGCATTTGCTAGAGTGGTTAACATGCTAATGGACCTATTAAGCTTCAGAAATGAAAGAAAATATTTCTCCTCTTCTAGCAGCCATTAGTGGCCTATAGATCACCTCAGTATGCGTGGTCTTCATGGACCCTCTCACCTCTTCATGACAGAGGTTGACGGACTCTTGTCAGCGAAATAATCCCAGCTACGGTGAAGATCAGCTGCGCCATGGCTATTTTATGCTTGCTTCTGTGTGACTCCAGTCCTCTGGGTGCTTACAGCTATTTCTGTTTCTTTCTGTAATGTCACTCAGCACCCGGAGGTTGATATAAGATGTCCACTGCACAGATGCATACAGTGGTGACTATTATTCTTATGTTGACCGGTTATGAAACTTCACAGTTACTGCTGCACACAATAAGACATTATTTCAATAGATGTCTATGTTGATAATCTCTTAAGGACAACATGGACCTCACCATTTATACAAGTTCTCTTTTTACTAAATGTGGGCCCTTTATTATCTACATACCATTACACACCAGGGTGTGTGACCTTCCATATGCTCTTAGGAAAAGTCTTGCCCTAGGTTGTAGCATTTATCCATAACCACTTTGCAACAAAGAAAAAAGTCCCACACTCAGTCATGCTGTTGATTTTACACACATTCAACTTCTACCCATCTCAAAATAACAAAAGAAACTAAATCATGTGATAATGGTGGCTGTGGATAGCCATTACTATCACTATGGCTAAAGGAAAAGGAGGCTGGGGAATGGGCCAATTGCCACCTTTCTTTCCATTACTCATTATCATTGTTCAAGAGATTAAGTAGATTCTAAAAGCATATGTTTTGTTTTTAAATCTCTGTTTTTTACGTGTACCTGTGTGCATTCAGGTAACTGGGGAGGCCAGGGGAGCACATGGGATATCCCTGGAGCTGGAGATAGGCATTTATGAACCGTTGATGTAGGTTCTGGGATGTAAACTCTGGTCTGCTAATAGAGCAGCAAATTTTCCTCACCATGGAACTATCTTTCTAGCCTTCTAATTACATATTAAAGTGATAATTGCTTTACTCTTTGAGGTAGTCTTCATGCCTACACACTTTCTTCCCTTAGATATGCTTCATTCTCTATAATAATGCTTTGTATTCTGATTATTTTTGTATACTTCTTGTTTTCACTGCTAGAGTTTAAGTTTCTACAGAAGCAAGTGGAATGTCTAACTTTCTTTCTCCCATAGTAAATCACTCTGTTGATTCCACAAATACAGATCTGTAGAAAGCCTCATGTAAATATTTTGCCTATTTTCTACTGAATAACTCTGTATCTCACTCACTAAAACAATTTATATAAATGCTAGATTATAATTCCCCTGTTAGAGAGCCAGGCTTAAGGTGAATGAGATGGAAATCTAATTAATTCATTGGCCTTCTTGGACCATTGGGTAAAAGTAAACCTTGAAGTCTATCCTTATTCTAATTGAAGAAAGAAAACCTTTTTTAAAAGCTGTTGAATAACTATAAATACAAATAAAACTAGTATATGGTAAAAATTAGTTTTTATATAAATCTTGATTTAAAATATTGTTCAAAAAAAAGTATGACAGAGGATTTCCAGACATACAAATTTAAGGAATAATTACATCATCATCCCAATGTACTATGTATCAGTCCTTCAATATTACTACCTCTTGGACAACATTAAAAAATGATATTACTATCTGATATCCTTATTCCTAATGACTTGCATAGAAACTAAGACATTACATTATTTCACCTGCAAATACCATAGTATGATTTTAAAAGCGTTTATGTAAATTGCAAGCTATGGTTTAGGGTACTGTTCAGTGGTATAGCACTGGACCAGTACAGATGAAGCCTTAGGTTTCTCCATCACTACAAATAAAGTGATAAATAAAACTTCATGTATATGCTGGGGATGTAGCTAAATTTGTAGAGAACTCATTTAGCATGCAGAAACCTTTGACTTTTCCCCCTCAGCACTGCACAAAATTGAATAAGGTAGTACATGGCTGCAATTCCAACATTTGGAGGTGGAACAAGAGTAGCAGAAGTCAAGATTACCATTAAGACTCAAAATCATTTGATATATGTCCATATCATGTATATATATATGTCATGTATATATTTGGTCATGTATAAAACATTTTTTTGAAATAATATTATGTATATATTGTAGAATATTTAAATCCTTTTGGTTAACATAAAATTCTTCAAAACATGGTTTATATATTTTGAGATATAATTTTAGAAGATAAATACCCAACTATCCCACTTTTAAAAATACCTGGCTATTTTGTGCATCTTTATTACCAGTATATGGAAGGTGGGCCAGATAGATTTATGTGAGTTAGAAGCCAGCCTGGTCTAAATAGTGAGTTCCAGAACAATCAGAGCTACATAGTAAGATCACATCTTAGTCCCCCACCAAAAACAAAAACAAAAACAAACAAACAAACTCAAAAATTATATCCTGAGTCGGGAATGGTGATGGTCAGTGCTTATCCCAACACTCAGAAGACTGAGGCAGGCCATCCTGGTATATGTAGCAGTATGGCCAGGCATATCTTCATAGTGAGGCCTTGTTTAAAAAACAAAATATTGGGTTGATCAGATGCCTTAGAAAGTAAAGGTATCTTCTGCCAATGCTGAGTTTTGAAGCTCTGCATTCAATCCCCTGAGCCAATATGGTAGAAGAATAGACCTGTAAAACTAACATTTATTCACTAGATATAATTATCATCTGTGGAGGCTAACTGTCTCCATCTGTTAACCTAAGCCTAGTACTGAAAGTTTCCAGCCTCCATCCAATCTAATCTAGACTTAGATTGTTTTCAGCCTCTGAGATTTATGGCTGAGTAAGTCTTTCTAGTTCTTTCTAGTTGGTACAACTCAGTTGTTCTGTCTCAAAATCTTCTCCAAGCTGACCGATTTCAATCTGGCTTCTCTCAGCTTCTGACTGAATTGCTCTGCTTGGTCTCCAACTACCTCTCTCTAGTAATCTGTTCTAATCTTCTGGCTGCTTTTCTCTGCTATCTTTATTAGTGTCTGATTTTTTCTCTCTTCAACCTGTCTCTGTAAAACTCCTAGTAACCTGCCTCTGAATTTCATGAACTGAACTGCCATGATCTCACCTGCATTGCACTACCTCTCAACTCACCAACTCAACCAGACTGCCTGGACAGATCTGACTAGAACTCAGAGATGTGCTTGTCTCACAGCATGCTGAGTGCTGGGATTAAGGTGTGTGCCACCACACCCTGGATCTCAGTTTTCTTTGTCTGAAACAGGATTTATTTTAGGCTTGCCTTGAACTCAAAGATCTGCTTGACTTTGTCTCTTAAGATTAAAAGCATGTCTGTATTCCTGATGGATCAAACAGATCTAGAAGGTTTTGGATATGATCTCTTGCCAGAGCAGCCATGTTCTGAATTAAAATTCCTTTACACAGAACTGACTCCAATAAGTTATACTCTGATTTGCACATTCCCTTTCTCTCTATGTGTGTACAAAAGAAAATCCTTACTAAAAAGGTGCTTGGAGAAAGTATTGACAGTGGGTAATCTCTGTGAGGGGAAAATTTATTCTTCATTAAGGATATGGCTACTGGTAGATTTTTCCATGCACCAGTAGTTGGTCCCATATCCATTCACAGGTACTATCTGGATTTAGTGGATTATTAAAAAAGAAGACGTGAAATTGAGATGGGGTTTGATGGGAACAAATGAGGTATAAGTATTATATTGCATTGTATATGAGTATGAATTTCTCAAAAATGAGAATTTATAAGTTAGTAGAATTCCATATGCATTCAAGTAATGAATATTGTGTTGGTATTATTATAAGTGATTATTAAAATAAAATTAACATGTGAAACTCTGAAATTGTTTAATTGGTGTTCATATTTAATATCTTAGAGAAATGCCAGTATGTGTTAATGCCTGGGTAAAATGTTAAGACCCTAAGTATGCAGTTACCTGGATAATTGTGCTGACAATGCTATTACTAATATTATAAGTAAACTTTTTATTATATATTGTTTCTGCTATTATAAACTTTCTCATTAATTCTGTTCTGTTCTGTTTCCTTGAAACCAATCACAATAGAAGTCAGTAGAAAGGTTTTGTATAGTTACCCACAACAAGCTTGGACACAAACCAACTACCCAGCAGCACTTCCTGCACCTATGTATAAGCTTTTATGGTATTTGCCTTTAAAAGCTGTCCCTCCGATGAAACCCCAACACGAGAGACACCTGTATCAATATAAGAAACTCTTTGGACTAAGACTTCTATTTTTGAGTAGTGCTTTAATAAAGTTTAAGTTCCCAAGTCCTCCCTGGGAACTGACATCCTACTTGGCAGAAATAGACATATACATGCATGTGGGTAACTAACATTCTGGTTGACACATTAAAGCATGAATGTTAGACAAAGCAGAATCTCCTGACACAATTGAATAACCCAACTTAATAAAGCTGAGAGATAAATCTACCCACAAGACACCTGTGGTCCTAAAACAAATCCCTTCTATCCATAAATCCTGATTGGTGAATTAATTTGTCACAATGTTTTAGATCTCAGTATTAAAAAGCCCCTATAGACTCAAGGTCGTCAACTTTTTAGTTTGACCTTAGCCCTGATCAATCAGTCTTGAGGTGTGACATTCAATAAACCATCCTTGTTTGACTGAGATTGGCATCTGAATAGTTTGTATGGTGATTCCCAGTCCCCAGAAGTAAGATTAAACTAGACTGGAAGGTATTTCAGTTGGTAGAGTCCTTGCCTAATGTGCAATAAGCCCTGGATTCAATCCTTAGCACCCCACAAAGCCGGGTATGCCATATCGCTAATCCTAATACTTGGAAGGTATAGGTAGGAGTTATCAAAAGTTAGAGATTATCTCTGATTAAATAGAGTTTGAGGCCACTTTGGACTACATGGTACTATCTCAAAAATACTTTTAACTCAAAGTTAAGTAACTTCTGGTTCTAATCATAATTCATTTGTAGTTTGAACAGTTTTATATTTTCTCTCATTTTGAGGCATGACCTTGCTGTATAGATTAAGATAGTTTTAACTTGACAATTTATAATTTTAAAATGACATTTTTTTTTATTCTGAGAACAATGGTGAATGCTTGTGATCTTCAAACTGGGAAAGTGGAGGCAGGCAAGCCAGAGTTCAAGGCCTTCCTCATCAATTTTGAAAGACTATCTGTTAAGACACTCTGTCAATATAAAAATAAAGAGGTATTGAACACTTATCTAGTTTGTATGTGAAAGCTGAAAAAACTAATCAACATTTCATTTTTCCATAGAACCCCTCCAAACCCCATTTTTATTTTCCATCTTCCTCCAAAGCAGTAACTAGACCGTGGGAAGGAGGCTAAACCTTCAGAGAGGCAGACACGCCTGCGAAACCAGAAGAGACTGCTCTCTACACATTGCTGATTCAGAGGAAAACACGGAGGCCATCTGGAACCCTGGTGCCTGGAGGCTCCCGGAAGAGGCGGCGCAGATCTTCCTGAGTCGCTGCCACAGCGGAGAGCCCGTGGGCAGAACCCCAGAACAAACTTGAGGCCTCGGGACCAAAGGTAAGACTAACTTATCTGCTGCAAGTGACTTGCGGGTGGAATCGGGACAACAGAGGCAGAATCCCTCTAGGACCAGGCCCGTCCTGTGTTTACGGAAGTCCCACACCCCGGATCCCGGCCCGCAGCAGCTCTCTGCTCCCAGAACCCGTGGGGAGATACCTTACCGCCTGGTCAGGTGGGCACTCCTGAGGCTGCAGAGCAGAAGAGACCACCAACACTGCCCCCTGCCCCATCCCTGGCCCAGAGGAAACTGTATAAGGCCTCTGGGCTCCCGTGGGAAGGGCCCAGGTGAGGCAGGAGCCCTGCCTGAAACACCGCCGGAACCTGAAGGAAACAGACCCGGATAAACAGTTCTCTGCACCCCAAATCCCGTGGGAAGGAGGCTAAACCTTCAGAGGCAGACACGCCTGCGAAACCAGAAGAGACTGCTCTCTACACATTGCTGATTCAGAGGAAAACACGGAGGCCATCTGGAACCCTGGTGCCTGGAGGCTCCCGGAAGAGGCAAGCGCAGATCTTCCGGTTGCTGCCACCTCAGAGAGCCCGTGGGCAGCACCCCCCGAGCGAACTTGAGCCTCGGGACCACAGGTAAGACCAACTTTTCTGCTGCAAGTGACCTGCCTGGTGAACTCAAGACACAGGCCCACAGGAACAGCTGAAGACCTGTAGAGGGACAAAACTACACACACAAAAGCAGAACACTCTGTCCCCATAACTGGCTGAAAGAAAACAGTAAAACAGGTCTACAGCACTCCTGACACACAGGCTTATAGGACAGTCTAGCCACTGTCAGAATTAGCAGAACAAAGTAACACTAGAGATAATCTGATGGCGAGAGGCAAGCGCAGGAACCCAAGCAACAGAAACCAAGACTACATGGCATCATCGGAGCCCAATTCTCCCACCAAAACAAACATGGAATATCCAAACACACCAGAAAAGCAAGATCTAGTTTCAAAATCAGATTTGATCATGATGCTGGAGGACTTCAAGAAAGACGTGAAGAACTCCCTTAGAGAACAAGTAGAAGCATACAGAGAGGAATCACAAAAATCCCTGAAAGAATTCCAGGAAAACACAAACAAACAGTTGAAGGAATTAAAAATGGAAATAGAAGCAATCAAGAAAGAACACATGGAAATAACCCTGGATATAGAAAACCAAAAGAAGAGACAAGGAGCTGTAGATACAAGCTTCACCAACAGAATACAAGAGATGGAAGAGAGAATCTCAGGAGCAGAAGATTCCATAGAAATCATTGACTCAACTGTCAAAGATAATGTAAAGCGGAAAAAGCTACTGGTCCAAAACATACAGGAAATCCAGGACTCAATGAGAAGATTAAACCTAAGGATAATAGGTATAGAAAGTGAAGACTCCCAGCTCAAAGGACCAGTAAATATCTTCAACAAAATCATAGAAGAAAACTTCCCTAACCTAAAAAAAGAGATACCCATAGGCATACAAGAAGCCTACAGAACTCCAAATAGATTGGACCAGAAAAGAAACACCTCCCGTCACATAATAGTCAAAACACTAAACGCTCAAAATAAAGAAAGAATATTAAAAGCAGTAAGGGAAAAAGGTCAAGTAACATATAAAGGCAGACCTATCAGAATCACACCAGACTTCAGAAACTATGAAGGCCAGAAAGATCCTGGACTGATGTCATACAGACCCTAAGAGAACACAAATGCCAGCCCAGGCTACTGTATCCTGCAAAACTCTCAATTAACATAGATGGAGAAACCAAGATATTCCATGACAAAACCAAATTTACACAATATCTTTCTACAAATCCAGCACTACAAAGGATAATAAATGGTAAAGCCCAACATAAGGAGGCAAGCTATACCCAAGAAGAGGCAAAAACTAATCGTCTTGGCAACAAAACAAAGAGAAGAAAAAAGCACACAAACACAACCTCACATCCAAATATGAATATAACAGGAAGCAATAATCACTATTCCTTAATATCTCTCAACATCAATGGCCTCAACTCCCCAATAAAAAGACATAGATTAACAAACTGGATCATAGCGAGGACCCTGCATTCTGCTGCCTACAGGAAACACACCTCAGAGACAAAGACAGACACTACCTCAGAGTGAAAGGCTGGAAACAACTTTCCAAGCAAATGGTCTGAAGAAGCAAGCTGGAGTAGCCATTCTAATATCAAATAAAATCAATTTCCAACTAAAAGTCATCAAAAAAAGATAAGGAAGGACACTTTATATTCATCAAAGGAAAAATCCACCAAGATGAACTCTCAATCCTAAATATCTATGCCCCCAAATACAAAGGGCACCTACATAAATCAAAAAGAAACCTTACTAAAGCTCAAAACACACATTGCACCTCACACAATAATAGTAGGAGATTTCAACACCCCACTCTCATCAATGGACAGATCATGGAAACAGAAATTAAACAGAGGCGTGTAACAGACTAAGAGAAGTCATGAGCCAAATGGACTTAGCGGATATTTATAGAGCGTTCTACCCTAAAAGCAAAAGGATATACCTTCTTCTCAGCTCCTCATGGTACTTTCTCCAAAATTGACCATATAATTGGTCAAAAAACAGGCCTCAACAGATACAGAAAGATAGAAATAATCCCATGCGTGCTATCGGACCACCACGGCCTAAAGCTGGTCTTCAATAACAATAAGGGAAGAATGCCCACATATACGTGGAAACTGAACAATGCTCTACTCAATGATAACCTGGTCAAGGAAGAAATAAAGAAAGAAATTAAAAACTTTTAGAATTTAATGAAAATGAAGGTACAACATACCCAAACTTATGGGACACAATGAAAGCTGTGCTAAGAGGAAAACTCATAGCGCTGAGTGCCTGCAGAAAGAAACAGGAAAAGAGCATATGTCAGCAGCTTGACAGCACACCTAAAGCTCTAGAACAAAAAAAGCAAATACACCCAGGAGGGTAGAAGGCAGGAAATAATCAAACTCAGAGCTGAAATCAACCAAGTAGAAACAAAAAGGACCATAGAAAGAATCAACAGAACCAAAAAGTTGGTTCTTTGAGAAAATCAACAAGATAGATAAACCCCTAGCCAGACTAACGAGAGAGGACACAGAGAGTGTGTCCAAATTAACAAAATCAGAAATGAAAAGGGAGACATAACTACAGATTCAGGAAATTCAAAAAATCATTAGATCTTACTATAAAAAGCCTATATTCAACAAAACTTGAAAATCTACAGGAAATGGACAATTTCCTAGACAGATACCAGTACGAAGTTAAATCAGGAACAGATAAACCAGTTAAACAACCCCATAACTCCTAAGGAAATAGAAGCAGTCATTAAAGGTCTCCCCAACCAAAAAGAGCCCAGGTCAGGCGGGTTTAGTGCAGAATTCTATCAGACCTTCATAGAAGACCTCATACCAATATTATCCAAACTATTCCACAAAATTGAAACAGATGGAGCACTACGAATTCCTTCTATGAAGCCACAATTACTCTTATACCTAAACCACACAAAAGACCCAACAAAAAAAGAACTTCAGACCAATTTCCCTTATGAACATTGCATAAAAAATACTCAACAAAATTCTGGCAAACCCGAATCCAAGAGCACATCAAAACAATCATCCACCATGATCAAGTAGGCTTCATCCCAGGCATGCAGGGATGGTTTAATATCTGAAAACCATCAACGTGATCCATTATATAAACAAACTGAAAGAACAAAACCACATGATCATTTCATTAGATGCTGAGAAAGCATTTGACAAAATTCAACACCCCTTCATGATAAAAGTCCTGGAAAGAATAGGAATACAAGGCCCATACCTAAACATAGTAAAAGCCATATACAGCAAACCAGTTGCTAACATTAAACTAAATGGAGAAACTTGAAGCAATCCCACTAAAATCAGGGACTAGACAAGGCTGCCCACTCTCTCCCTACTTATTCAATATAGTTCTTGAAGTTCTAGCCAGAGCAATCAGACAACAAAAAAGGAGATCAAGGGATACAGATCGGAAAAGAAGAAGTCAAAATATCACTATTTGCAGATGATATGATAGTATATTTAAGTGATCCCAAAAGTTCCACCAGAGAACTACTAAAGCTGATAAACAACTTCAACCAAAGTGGCTGGGTATAAAATTAACTCAAATAAATCAGTAGCCTTCCTCTACAAAAAAGAAACAAGCGAGAAAGAAATTAGGGAAGCGACACCCTTCATAATAGACCCAAATAATATAAAATACCTCGGTGTGACTTTAACCAAGCAAGTAAAAAGATCTGTACAATAAGAACTTCAAGACACTGAAGAAAGAAATTGAAGAAGACCTCAGAAGGTGGAAAAGATCTCCCATGCTCATGGATTGGCAGGATTAATATAGTAAAAATGGCCATTTTACCAAAAAGCGATCTACAGATTCAATGCAATCCCCATCAAAATACCAATCCAATTCTTCAAAGAGTTAGACAGAACAATTTGCAAATTCATCTGGAATAACAAAAAACCCAGGATAGCTAAAACTATCCTCAACAATAAAAGGACTTCAGGGGAATCACTATCCCTGAACTCAAGCAGTATTACAGAGCAATAGTGATAAAAACTGCATGGTATTGGTACAGAGACAGACAGATAGACCAATGGAACAGAATTGAAGACCCAGAAATGAATCCACACACCTATGGTCACTTGATTTTTGACAAAGGAGCCAAATCCATCCAATGGAAAAAAGATAGCATTTTCAGCAAATGGTGCTGGTTCAACTGGGAGGTCAACATGTAGAAGAATGCAGATCGATCCATGCTTATCACCCTGTACAAAGCTTAAGTCCAAGTGGATCAAGGACCTCCACATCAAACCAGACACCTCAAACTAATAGAAGAAAAAACTAGGGAAGCATCTGGAACACATGGGCACTGGAAAAAATTTCCTGAACAAAACACCAATGGCTTATGCTCTAAGATCAAGAATCGAAACAAATGGGATCTCATAAAACTGCAAAGCTTCTGTAAGGCAAAAGGACACTGTGGTTAGGACAAAAGCGGCAACCAACAGATTGGGAAAAGATCTTTTACCAATCCTACAACGATAGAAGGGCTTATATCAAAATATACAAAAGAACTGAAGAAGTTAGACAGCAAGGAGACAAATAACCCTATTAAAAAATGGGGTTCAGAGCTAAACAGAGAATTCACAGCTGAGGAATGCCGAATGGCTGAGAAACACCTAAAGAAATGTTCAACATCGTTAGTCATAAGGGAAATGCAAATCAAAACAACCCTGAGATTTCACCTCACACCAGTGAGAATGGCTAAAATCAAAAACTCAGGTGACAGCAAATTCTGGCGAGGATGTGGAGAAAGAGGAACACTCCTCCATTGTTGGGGGGGTTGCAGACTGCTACAACCATTCTGGAAATCAGTCTGGAGGTTCCTCAGAAAATTGGACATTGAACTGCCTGAGGATCCAGCTATACCTCTCTTGGGCATATACCCAAAAGATGCCCCAACATATAAAAAAGACACATGCTCCACTATGTTCATTGCAGCCTTATTTATAATAGCCAGAAGCTGGAAAGAACCCAGATGCCCTTCAACAGAGGAATGGATACAGAAAATGTGGTACATCTACACAATGGAATATTACTCAGCTATCAAAAACAATGACTTTATGAAATTCGTAGGCAAATGGTTGGAACTGGAAAATATCATCCTGAGTGAGCTAACCCAATCACAGAAAGACATACATGGTATGTACTCATTGATAAGTGGCTATTAGCCCAAATGCTTGAGTTACCCTAGATGCCTAGAACAAATGAAACTCAAGACGGATGATCAAAATGTGAGTGCAGATCGCTCATGAGAGACACAGCCAGAATACAGCAAATACAAGGCGTATGCCAGCAGGAAACCACTGAACTGAAGCAGGACCCTGTTGAAGGAATCAGAGAAAGAACTGGAAGAGCTTGAAGGAGCTCGAGACCCCATATGTACAGCAATGCCAACCAACCAGAGCTTCCAGGGACTAAGCCACTGCCCCAGACTATACATGGACTGACCCTGGACTCTGACCTCGTAGAGTTGCAATGAATATCTAGTAAGAGCACCAGTGGAAGGAAGCCCTGGGTCCTGCTAAGACTGAACCCTAGTGAACAAAGACATTTCTGTTGGGACCCATGCAGGCAGCAATGGGGGAGGTCTTCAAGTTCTGAAGAAATTTTCGGTGGAAGTCTTGAGACCCCTAGGATTACAACAAGCACTCTTGACTCACTTCTTTTTTTTTCTGATTTTATTACTTTATTTCATTTAAAACTTTTAATAGTATTACTATGGCGACAAGATCTGTCTATGTAGTTTAGGTTAGCCTGCTATTCCTGTCCCCCAGCTTTTGTCTTGAGTCCTGGCATAACAGGATAGAGGCAAGGGCCCTAACTGCATGAAGTTTACTATAAATGAGTATTTTCTGCCATGCTTGATAACAATTACTTCACATTAGTTTAAGCTAATTACATATATTAATTTAAGGGTCTTCCTTCAGTCTTTGTGCATAATTTTGGATTCGTTCTGCAACAACAATACAAGACCTTATTAAGGTTTTGGGGGAAGGTTCAGTGACTCCGTGGATAAAAAGCAAACCATCTGGGTTTGTTCCTCGAATTCACACGGTGGGAGGGGAGAACTGACTTACACAAGTTATCTCTGACATCCATGAGTACACCATAAGGTTGAAATAAAGAAATAAACTGGGGAAAAAGGCTGTAATTTATTTCTTTAAGAACAGTTTTTCATCTCAGTCTAGGCATTTCTTGCTTCCGGTCTCCTGAATGCAAATATAAAACCATCTGGTCCTTATTGATTTAGAGTTACCAAAATAGTAACAGATTCCATCATTCTCTCACTTGTCTTAAACAGTGATGTTTTAGACAGGCTTAATTTCTACGCTACCAGATAGTATTTTGGATAGTAGGTTTGAAAAATTGCTGAACCAGGCCTGAGTTGTGACTCAGTTGGTAGAGGGCTTGCTTAGTATCAAGAATCCTGATCCTTGATCCTTGGGCTGGGTCTCAGCCCTGAGAAAAAAAGATGGGTGTAGTAGAACACACGTGTAACCCCAGCACTTGACCTCAGGATCTCAATTTCAAGGTCATCCTCCATTCTATTGTGAATTTGAAGCTAGTCTGAGCCCCAAGAGATTTTCTATTCACATACACACACACACACACACACACACACACAGAGAGAGAGAGAGAGAGAGAGAGAGAGAGAGAGAGAGAGAGAGAGAGAGAGAGACAGAGAGAGAGAGAGACAGAGACAGGCAGAGACAGGCAGAGACACAGAGACCAGAGAGACCAAGAATTTTCTGGTATGAAAATGGATGGTTTTACGTTGAAAGTTATAGAACTTATCTATGATATCTTTATCTGGGGAGTAGGTGCCTTATTCTTTCTTTCTTTGGAAGTCTGTTTAAGGAGCTATCAGAAGACTGGAGGAGATTGTTAAGTGGTTAAAAATGCTTATTTTTGCTGAATACCTGTTCAAATACCAATTACCCATACAGTAGCTCACAACAAAGCTCCAACTTGAGTTCAGAGGATCTGATGTTCATATTTTCTTCTGACTTCCCCCAGGAACCAGGCATGCATATAGTTGCATAGACAAACAACCTGGGTAAAACAACTTCACAAACATAACAAAAGTCTTTATGATTTCATTTAAAGAAAATAAGATCAAATTGATGATCAAGGCCACGAATCTAGAAGGTGGATCGTGGAAGGACATTTCAGTGTCTATAATTTTATCCCTTTGGACCAGAGACTGCCAACTCTCCTGGGATCTCAGTGCTGGAAACAGCCCAATGTTTACTAGAACCCTCTACATATTTTATGGAATGCAGGTTGAAACTACTTGAAAACGAGCTTCTACATTTCATCAGCTCTCTTCAACTTCTTACAACCTGTTGACCTCCAGGAAAATTAATTCTGTCTAGAAGGTGGAGGAAAGTGTCAGGGCACTTTCGCTGCAACTCACGTTCTCTCTTTGGGATCATGGTTTTCAGTAATCTCTTCTCTGCTCAGAAGCAAGTGGTATCTTTTCTACTAGATTTTGTGGTGTGAAAGTTTCCTTGGACCCTTTTTAAATTTATGTATTTATTAATTTTGTTGGTTATTTTATTTACATATATTTCAAATAATATCTACTTTCATTTTCCTCAAGCCCTTGTCATCCCCTTTCCCCTGCTTCCTTCTATAAGGGTGATATCCATACCATCCCACTCTGTCCCACATTCCCACCCTGACATTCCCCCACACGGGGGAAACAAGCCTTCACAGGACCAAGGGCCTCTCCTCCCATTGATGCTAGCTAGATAAGGCCATCCTCTGCTGCATAAGCAGCTGGGGCCATGGGCCTGTCCCTGTATACTTTTTGGTTGGTGGTTTAGTCCCTGGGAACTCTGGGAGGTCTTGTTCACTGATAATGTGGTTCTTCCTATGGGGTTGTAAACCAGAGCCTTGCTCTGTCTTGCTTCCAAGTCTACTTTCATCATAGGTATAGAGCAGGCAAATGTCCTTATGGAGAAAACTGTGTATACAAGTTGATTTACCTTTCCGTACTTCCTTTTGCTGAAGCCTTGGCCCTAAAGTTCCAGTTTTTGCCTTTTCTTATTGTTTATTTTTTCTGTCTCCTCTTTTATTTTATAAAATTTTTTTTTTTTTTTTTTTTTTTTTTTTTTTTTTTTTTTTTTTTTTTTTTTTTTTTTTTTTTTAATAATGGCCAGAGTGTGAACAGTCTATTTATCAGAGTTCATCACCATCATCTCTGTCTGACCTGGGGTTTGGTAACCAACAATGGTGAAGGGTTTATTTGCAAAGTATGAACTCAAGATATGATCATAGTTGACTTTAATTCTTAATATTTTTGTTTAAAAGTTTTCTTGAAATACCCTTAGTTTTTGTTTTTGTTTTTTTTTCAGGTTGTATTTCCTTATATATAAGGCCAATCATAGAACATCCAGGTTTGTGACTAACAGTGCTAAGACAAATGAATTAAAATTCGTTGTATATTAGCTATGGTGCTAATCCTCGAAACCCTTAGAGTACAGCTTGTAATGATCCAGCCTCCCAGAAGGGGTTATTTAATATAATAGACATATACATTCACTCATTCCTCTCTTCTCCTCTTATCTCTGTTTTTGTCAGTCTCCAGGATCTAAGGATGATTTTGTACTCAAATCTTCTTCATCCATCTAATAAATATTGCTAGATTAAGGCCAAAATTGAGTGCTTTATTGGGTTTTGTATAAAAATTTTGGAAATATAAATACATAAATATCAATAAAAAATAAAAAGTACATTTTAAGATTTAAAGAAAGTTTCGTTTTGTGTCGTGTGTGTGTGTGTATGTGTGTGTGTGTGTGTGTGTGTGTGTGTGTGTGTGTGTGTATTTGAGGAATGTGACTGTAGAAGTGCGAAGTTGCCTTAAGAGTCCAAAGATGATGTTTTAATCCCCTGAAGTTGGAGTTGACTGTCTGCCTACTTATATGGTAGTAGGGGAATCAAAGTCTTGATGACAAATCTCTCTAACCCCCCTGATTATTTTTGCTTCAACTTTATCACTTATAAATAATTGGGTCCCAGAATATAATAATGCTTAGCTGGGTTGTTTATATTAACACATTTCCCTTAAAACTGGCTTTTTTAAATGGTGAGAGTGTGTGTACTTCATTGCATGTAACTAAAATTGCCCGTGCTTTTACTCCTGCAATTTCTACGTCTAGAGATATAGAAGGAACAGTGACTTCTTTATATTTGAGATAGGAAAAGTTTTTTGGCTTTCTGAGTTGGCGCTGTATTCACATAAACAATCTTCTGCTAGCCTCAGCAGTGATTACCAAAAAGAGCCACGATGTCTAAAATATTTACTGAGGACCTACATTGTTTTCCCTGAAGCTTGTTGTTGTATGTGAAAGAACCAGCAGGCTTGGAGAGAGAAGTGCTCATGGAAATACAGTTGAAAAGGACTCTGTAGTAGAGACTGATTCTTTTCGTTGTAAGAGGTGAGAGACATACTCCAGCAGTTTAAAGGAATGGCTGTGCTGAGAAGTAGATTTTCTGGTGTTGGTCACTTCTCATTCAGGTCAATATTTGTGGAATCCTGCCTGAGTCTCACCCTGAGCATCATAAGCAGAGCAAAAGCCCCTTCAGGGCTGCTGAGCCAATCTCTTAGATGAATGGGGCATACTCGTCAGCAGTTGCTCTTGCTGGTCTCAGAACCTGCAAGCCTTGCACAACCTGTCCTGGCTGATTACATAAACTCTTCCAAGATGGATGGGGGAAACTTTAGTGTATCTGGGCTGTTGGGCTGGAGCTGGTTTCTAATGAATATGGATACCATTGATTCTTTTTACTAGCGTATACACACTGTGACTTTTTAACATTGTTGAGACAGAGTTTCCTGGTTGAGGCTGAGAAGTAGAAGAGTGTTGGGTGTCTGGTATTGACGTGATGACTGATAATCAATGTGTAGGTGTAGGTGTGTGGGTGTGGGTGTGTGTGTGTGTGTGTGTGAGAGAGAGAGAGGGGGAGATTGTGTGTTGCTATAGGAAAGTCCTTGGGCATTACATTACCTCAGGTTGAATCAGATCTGGAAAATGTCTGAATTGAATATTTTCTGGTGATGAGGCTTTGTGGCTGTTGTTAAGATCATCATCCTTAGCTAGGGTGACCTTGAAGATACAGGGAACTCAGGAATCATGGCAGTGATGATGAAGGACTTGGGTGACTTATCTCCTAATTACCATGGATACTATGCTCGTGTTCTATTCTTAGATCGGATCAAAAGAAAGAAGCTGGTAAGTAGGACATAGTTTTGACACATATTTAAATTTCTCATCATGTACACAATATATAATTACCGAGTCTAGAAAACAGCCCCATCTATCGTGTCGGACATTTAACAAATTATGATATATTTCCTGAAGCATATCAGGACCTGGACATTCTCACAGGAATGCTGAATTATGTATATAACTGCTTAGGTAATAACCTTCAGAAACAGATGAAACCACCACATCAGAATTTGTCTAATGGCTGGAACTATAGCTCTAGGTTCAATGCCCAGCACAGACAAACAAACAAACAAAAGTTCCATAAATAAGAAACAAACATGGGTCTGCTTCATGCATATTGTTGTGCAAATGTAGCCACCTTTTTGTTCGGACTCACCAAAGTTGAATAGCAACTTCCAAATTCAGTTGAAACAGAGAGAAGGGCAGACAGAGAGACAGAGACACAGAGAGAGAGAGACAGAGAGAGAGAGAGAGAGAGAGAATGTCCCTGAGGGTAGACAATTCAAAACATTCAGTTGGTTTTAGGACCACTAGCATATTTGAAGACCGAAGTTGTGCATATGTGTGTATGTGTGGGTGGGTAGGTGCATGCTCTGGAAGTAAGTATCTTGCAAACCCCCCACTAAGACTTTGACAGACAGTTTATTTCCTTTATACCCGCTTTCTTCCTTACTACTCACAATCACCTTCTCTTTGACTTTTCTAAGTTCTCTATCTAGCCTAGGCTTCATTGCTGTGCATATATATCCCAGACGACTAGACTTGAACTCTCATGGAAATCATTACCTCAATGCTGTGATTATAGGCGCGAACCATCATAACTACCTTTTGTAGTATTTTCCAAGTCTCAAATATCAGTGATCTATGCTAGGACTCTAGCATTGTTGATCTTTTACAAACCTTTCCATGTGCTCTAGTTCCCTTCCCGTCTGGTAGGTTTCCCATTATACAGTCTACATTCTAACCTATGAGACATACCTCAAATATAAACAAGTAAGCTCAGAAAAAACACAGCACTCTTCAAGTTTTTCTAAATGCCATTATGTACTGCCTTTTTTTGATCAATGCAATCCTTTGGAGTATAAGGGCCTGCTTTCTTTTCTTTCTTCTTTCTTTCATTTCTTTCTTTCTTTTCTTTTTCTCTTTCTTCTTTAACTTCCTTCATACCTTCTTCTCTTTGATTAGTACAGTTTTTCTTCCATAATATATGCTGATTATGATCATTCCTCCTCTAATCTTCTCGATGCCTCTTTATTGCTCTCTCAATCCTATTCAACTCCTCTTCTTGTCTTGTCTGGAAAATAAGCAGAGCTAATGGACAATGAAAAACAAATCAAATATAATTTAATAAAGATTAGCAGAAACTAATACAGGAATAGGACAAGAAACAAACCGCAGGAAAATAGTCAAGAAAAAGTCTGCAAGAAATGGAACACGAGACTCACTTGTTAAGACACTTAGGGTGCATAAAAGCATGCCAAACTAGAAGCAGTATATATTCTGGAAAATGACCTATAGGACCAAAGAAAAAATAAATAATATAAAATAAGAATTACAAGATAAAGTTACTGGAAAACAAACAAGAGCAAAATGCTGACACAGCATTATGGGACAAAGGAACCTACAAAGATGACAGGTCCATGTTCATATTTCACCGCTAACCAATACGTA